>NC_083225.1:128119163-128419163 GCF_032191835.1 Heteronotia binoei
TGGACAAAGTCACACCAGGACCTCCTGTCTTCCACCATCCTCTGAAGTCTGCTCAAATTTGTGTTAGTTACATCAGTAACGCTGTCCAGCCATCTCATCTTTTGCCATCCCCTTCTTCTTTTTCCTTCTGTCTTTCCTAGCATCAGGATCTTCTCCAGTGAGTGCTCCCTTCTGATTTGGTGGCCAAAGTACTTGAGCTTCAGCTTCAGCATCTGACCTTCCAGGGAACAGTCAGGGTTGATTTCCCTTAGGACTGACTGATTTGATCTTCTTGCAGTCCAAGGGACTCTCAAGATTTGTGCACCCCTGACATTTGTGCACCCCCCACCCCCCAAAAAACACAATACCACAATTCGCTTTTTAGGGATAAAACAATGTGTTGAGGAAAGCTTGATAGCTTTCCCATGGATGAACAAAGATTGAGGGAAATTCATATTGGTCTGCATGAGTGTGGCTAATAGTGCTTGAAAGGATTGTCAGGTGTAGACTGAAAGTGTTAACGTTTTCTGCTGAAGTGGCTGAATGTAAACCAAAGGTGTGTTTTTCTGATTACCCTTTGAGTACAGGATGGGAGAGGCTGACTATATGAATAGCCTATTAATTAAGGTTAGTAAGGGAAAGCAAGACCAGATGCAGGGAGGGGTTCTCAGGAAACCCATCATTGAGATTATGTGTCAAGCATGCAGTCTCAATGGCGAGTCAAGTGGATACAAAACTACGTTTATTGATAGACTGATATGCTTTCTTAAGACAGGTTCTTGAGAGTGATACAGATAGTACATTGATACAGTTCTTTTAAGGCACACTTCAAAGGGTTCCCAAAGGTGGGGGCTAGGAATGCTCTCTAACACATAAACTATCATGTCTACATTCTCACAATGTTATCAGTATCTTGTCCTTGCCTTCCCCCAGATGTTTCACACTCCCAACCAGGAATGCATGGGAAGGTGCGAATACTCTTTATCTATGTTAGCTTCGTTTCTTTCTACTCTACTTCACAGCAATAAGCAGGAATGGGGGAGGGGTAAAAATAACAGAGTCAAACTACTTCAGTCCTCCATGATACTTCACAGACCAGTTTTATGGAGGGCCATTAAACTATTAATTACCATTGGAATTTTACCATGTTTGACATTATGCACAACTTCTTAGGGTGGGGAGGGCTCTATTAGCAGATCCATGACCCTGAGTTACCTTCCCAAAACAGTTCCATTTTGCCCCAGTTCCATTTTGTTTGCCCCAGCTCCATCTTGTTTCCACCTCAAGGTCAGGCTGTACAGTAAACAAATTATTTTTTGGGGGGAGGGATATTTAAAGAGGGGTGTCAACAAAACAAACTGTTGTTTTGTGGGGGGGGGGGTGCCTGGTGACATTCACCTCTGTATGTCTCTTTCTTTCAAAGAGGAAATATGTTGGCTGCAACTTGATGGCACTTCCACCTCTACCTAATCCAAGTCCCACACTATAACTACACCACACTGCAGTTTGACTTGCAGAGAGTGGTGCTAAGAATTCCCATAGGGTGACATTTAAATATTGTGGAGCTGAAGAATTCCCTCCCACATGACATTTTCTGTGTTTTAACAATTTATTGATAGCATATGGTTACAAAACTTAATTGTTTCTTAATTATTTCAGTATTAACCCATATGGCATTTCAATCCCCCCTCCCTCCAATGTTGACGTCCCCGAGGTTATAAATTGAAATTCAATACTAAAGGTACTACTAACTGATCAAAATTCAATATATATGTTCTTACTACTAAAAAATTGTCCAATGTCTTTTTACTTTCCACTCTTTCTCCATATATCCTTTAAATTTCCTCCGCTCCTTTTTAAATATCTCTAAATCATAGTCTCTTAGTGTTCTAGTTAGTTTGTCCATTTCACTCCACGATAACTCCACTCCACGATAACTTCACTCCAGTCCCATTTCTCCGGTATTTTTTCTTGCTTCCAAAGCTGCGCGTACAATGTCCTAGCAGCTGATAGCAAGTACCAAATTAGAGTCCTGTCTTCCTTTGGAAATTTTTCTAATTGTAATCCAAGCAAAAACGTCTCTGCAGTTTTCTTGAAGTCATAGCCCAGAATTTTGGAGATTTCTTGTTGTATCATCTTCCAGTATTCTTTCGCTTTTTCACAAGTCCACCACATATGGAAGAAAGAACCTTCATGTTTTTTACATTTCCAACATCTATCCGACATTTTCTTGCTCATCTTAGCCAGTTTTTTCGGAGTCATATACCACCTATACATCATCTTAAAACAGTTCTCTTTTATACTCTGACAAGTTGATATCTTCATTGAGTTCTTCTTTTGTTCTGCTAATGAAAAAAATTCCAACCCCAAATTTCTATTCCACAAAAATTTACTGTCTTTGCGTTGTATATGAACTTCCTGTAAACAGATTATATTACATTTTTGTTTTTTAATCCAATGAAATGTTCTCCTTCTTTTCTGTGGTGAATTTAGTCCATTTATATTCCAAGATAATAGTTTGTACTCCATTATGATGTTGATTCTTTGTTTTCTTCAAAAAAGCTATGCATCTCTTGTTCACTCCTTATTATAATCCTTTTTCCGTTTTGTTCAAATCCAAGACCTTCCGGTATTATCCATCTATATCTTGTGCCCTCTGCACGCAGCTGGTCAGTTAACTTCTTGTATTTCTTCCTATCACTGATCACTTGTCTTAGTAGCTCTTTCATTATTTTAACTTTGCTCCCTTCTATAATCCAAGCTTTTTGGTAGCCTTTACTCAAAATCCTCTCTGCCACCTCTTTTGATCTTAGTCTTATGACAATGTCTCTTGGCAGGCCTTTATTCTTCGTGTATACTGAGTTGACTCTGTAGGCACCCTCCAGCATACTCTTAAATTTATCAGGGTCTTCTTCTAAGTATTCAGTGATGATATTCACCATATAGCCCTTTAAGTCTGCCTGTTCCTTTTCAGGTACTCCTCTCAGACGAACTTGTGTTTCCATCAACTTGCAGTCATGTATTGTGACCTTCTCTTGAAGTTTTAACAAGGCAGAGGCCTGTGTATCCACTTTCACCTCTACCTCCTTCACTCTATTTTGTGTCTCTTCCTTGAAACCCTCTATCTCTTTTCTAAGCTCTCCAACTTCTTTTTTAAAGTCTTTTTTCATTGCCATTTGCAATTTGTCCATAGCTTTTAACATTTTCACCTCCAGAGCATCAAATTGGGATTGCATCTTGTCAAATGAGTGGGCTCTTGCACAAGTTGTTCTTCCTTCTGACATATAAAAAGTCACCAAATCTTAGAAAAAATGCCAGTTAAAATTTAGCACCCAGTCCAATAGCTTAAAACAAGTTCTTTCAAATGAGGCTAATTTCGTTTTCCTCCTATCTTCCTAAGCAAAGATATTGATTTTTAACAAATTTGACAGTTTTTCTCCCTTTTAAAATGGCAATCGTTCTTTCTCTATGGTAAAGTTCAAATCCAGAGAGGCCTTTCTTGGTCTTGCTCTCAATTCCTTCCTGGTTCAAAGGTCGGATGTCACAGCTTTTATAATCCTTACAGACTCTGTATTATTGGCTAGTCCCTTTTACTTCCTGGTACAGCTTACTCTGATCTCGTGTCTAAGTCTCGCAGTCTTTGAGCTTCATGAAGAAACCGCAACCACAGGAATCCAAAATAATGTGTCTTTTCTTCAAATATCTTTCAAGGCTATTATTTTTGCAGCATCCAATTTTCACAGGCTAAATTCTCTTCAAATTATGCCTTCTTTCGGCTCAGTCTATTTAAAGTTCAACAGTTTATGGGCGTGAATACACAGCAAAGCTCAAACTGCCAACTCCGTCTCTTGTTTTCAAATTCTTTTACTGCTGTTCACTTTCAAAGTTTCAGAGTTCAAGCTTAACAAGGTAATATTTTTTATTCCGTTATGCTTTGCCTTCGTCTGTTTATAATCCATTCAATATTTAGACTGTATTCAGAGTCTCTCAGAGTGAAGATAAGGATAGATTAATGTACCTTGCAGATGTTCACAACACCACGGCTCTCGTTATCTTGCAATTAAAGTCAGTCCGTCATAGAGTGTTTGGATTCCGACAGGCTTGTGTCAAATTAATGACTTTAAAATCACTGCAGAGAATGGCTGACAAATCCTTATGCTGGACATCAAGACCTGGAGGAGGCAGCTCCCTGTCTCCCCCAGATCGATATCAACAGCTAAAAGAAAGAAACGTCGTCTTGGATTAACCCTTGACTAGGGTTAATGGGCATAGACCCCCCAAAGGAGGTCTTTAATACCCTGAACAGTGAAAATAAAATTCCCCTTTGCTAGGGAGCTGCAGCCTGTCTTCCAGCCAAACAGGAAGTCTCCCACATGACATTTTCTGTTGCTCCTGCCTTCAGACAGTCTGGAACATCTTACAACATTTTTCTACTCAGAACAATTCTCTTTTTGGAGCCCTGAGCACTCAACCTTCTAACTTCTGGGGCTGGTACTATTATATTTATTGACTGAGTTTCACTACAAGCACAGCTCTAGATTCAAAGTCAGTGTTATCACCTAGTGGTTAGAGCAGAAGACTCAGGAGTAGGGTCACCAGTCTCCAGGTAGGGCCTGGAGATCTCCCAGAATTCTAACTAATTTCCAGCTAACAGAGTTCAATATCTCTTGGTGGACTCTGTGGCATTATATCTCACTGAGGTAACACTGCTCCCCAAATCCCACCTATAAAATCTCCAGATATTCTCACCCAAGAGTTGGTATCCCTATTGGGCAGATTTGGGTTCAAATCCATCCTCTTGCTTAGAGACTTTAGCCTAGTTAAGCTTGCTCAGAGTCTTTCGCCTAGTTACTCCCAAACAAGTAGGGTTGGTGTGAGAGTGACACAAAAGAAAAGGGTATCAAATAAACTCATTGGATGCAAGGCAGAATAAAAGTGCAATAGCTAGGTTTTTTCTTTATGCCGCTGAGAATTGTCAGAAAGCAATGGTGGCAAATGAATAAGCATGCAAAAAAGAAAGAAAGAAAAAGAAGCAAACATCTGCAGCAGCTCAAGCACAACTTACACAGGCGCAGATGCTGGAAGGCAGGGTTAAAAGCCCAGCAGGAATTCATTTGCATATAAGGCCACAGCCCTGACATCACCATTGTGTCACAGAAGGGGGTTTTGTAGAAAAAGCCCAGCAGGAACTCATTTGCATATTAGGCCATACCCCCAACACCAAGCCAGCCAGAACTGTATTCCTGTGTATTCTTGTTCAAAAAAAGCCACACACACACACACATATACAGATAGATCCAAATAGACGGCCGCGTTGGTCTGAAGTAGTAGAACAATAGCACCTTTAAGACCAACAGTTTTATTTAGAACATAAGCTTTCGTGTGCATGCACATTTCTTTAGACGAGGAATGAGGTACAGTAAGCAGAACCACACATAGCTGTTGGGGTTTGGAATGCCAAGTTCAACCCAGATCAAAGGTTTTCTGAATTTGTTAATTTTACTATTCTGCTATTGTTTTTTAACTTTGTACCACTTGGCATTCCAAACCCCACCAGCTATATGTGGTTCTGCTTACTGTACCTCATTCCTCGTCTGAAGAAGTGTGCATGCACATGAAAGCTTACGTTCCGAATAAAACCTTGGTCTTAAAGGTGCAATTGACTCCTATTTTGTTCTACACATATACAGAGAGAGAGAGAGCGCAATTCAACAAAAAAACAGATACATACATATAAACAGGAAGATATACATATATAGCTATATGTCCAGACTAGTCTGATCTCATAGATCTCGGAAGCAAAGCGGGGTTGGCTCTGGTAAGTATTTGGATGGGATACCACAAAGGGAGTCAGGGTCACTCCACAGAGACAGACAATGGCAAACCACCTCTGAATGGTTCTTGCTTTGAAAACAATATAGGGTCACCTATATTGGTAAGGGCCCTGCGGGATCTTGCTCAATTCCGCAGGGCCTGTAAGACAGTCCTCTTCCGGCTGGCTTACAACTAACTGGCACTTGAAACTTGAAACTGAGTATAGTTTTTATAAGATTGCCGTATGTTTTTAATGTTTTAACTCTGTAAATTATGTGAAATGTTTAAATTTTTATATTCTTATGTTAGATTTTAAATGCTGTAAGCCGCCCTGAGCCACCTGGTGGGAAGGGCGGGATATAAATTACAACTAAACTAAACTAAAACCGTAAGTCTCCAACATTTTGACAGCATTTTCCACCACCATCATATATGTACCCATGCATTTTTAGATGTTTTTACTGCTCAGTACCTTAGGAATTAGGGTGGAATGGTGGCATAATTGTTTTTGATACAAAAATATCATTTTGAAGTAGAATTTAAGTTTGTTCTTTCTGTATTATTTGTGAAATATGAATAGATTTATGTCACTTCCTCTGCCTCTGTTTCTATACAGTGTACAAAGCATATTTATTTTACAAATTATCTATCACACTATTCTTATATTAAAATAACACACATGGCAGTTTTCATGGGAAATGGTTTCCAAGTTTGAGAAGGGTAGAACTGTCGGAAAATCATGGGCAGAAAAGCACTGTAAGTCAAATGTAACTGTGACAAGAAGCTTGAAAAATGGTAGGATTAGAGTTGGTGTTTTATGCAACCCAACGTTCGTACTGAGGATGGAGCCTGCCTTTTGGCTGGAATAGAAAAGGCAATGCAAGCATGCAAAGGATTTGATTAAACCAGCTGTGAGCTCTTCCGGCCTTTGGGAGCAGATGGTGCTCCAGCATTTGACCCTAACTGAACTGGTGCTGTATTTTCAGGCTTCCACGTAATCAGTTCAATTATTCTTTCAACTTGCTACAGTGAAATCTTTCGTTCATGGGAAACAGTTTTGGACCAATGGCTTTTTTTATTTGGAAGCAAACATTTAATACTATGCTAGAAGCTACAGTGTTAGATGCTGTTTCTTGGAAGCTTGAGTCTGCATATCATCCCTGCCATACTTTTATGGTTCTAAATCTGTTTAACAACAACAACAACAAAATGACCTATAACATAGATTCTCAAAGTAGAAGCTGGGAGGAGGGAATGTTGTGATCCGCTATTGTACACTGTAGGGCAAAGTCTTGTCCTTCAGCAAGGAAATGTGGCCACTGGGCAGGATTGTACCAATAGGGCTTAAAGTAGTGCAATCATATTGATCAGAGGGCCCCAATAGTTACTAGTGCCAGCATCTTGGGTAGAACAGGTAACCCCATGCAGAACTGGTGCTTAGTTCATAGAAGTTTAACAAAAGGGTGTGAGAAGTACAGGATAGGAGCTGTAGACTCCATCTCATTTGAGTTGTCAGGATCTATATCCCAGCCTTGCAATAGTGCTAGGCTGCTCTGCAAAATAATAACCACAATTAAAATACTGTATTTAATAATGTAACTTATTTTAGCATGAAAGACTGCTGGAAATTGACTCGCTAGATAGCTGTTAGAAATTGATTCGCTAAACAACCATGCTGACATACTACACTTTTGTAATTTATAATATAGTAAGTTATGTCATAATGCATAATTGATCCCTCCATTTAAAATCAAAGTGGGAACTGTGGAGGAGTAAGACATTTGTAGAAGAGGATCTGCAAACAGGAAAGAAAAGGAGACTGACCTCTCCTATACACCCCATTCTCCCTATAATTTATTTATTCTTCTTTGTTTATTATGTTTATTAAAAGATTTCTATGCCATCTTCCCCCATGATTCAAGAATAGCTCAGTACAATAACAGCTGTGGCTTAGTAAAGGACCTCAGCTTTGCTTACAGAAGGTCCCAGGTTCACTCCCCATCATATCCAGTTCAAAGGATTAAGTAGTGGGTGATATGAAAGACCTCTGCCTGAGACCCTTGAAAGTCACTGTCAATCTGTGTAGATAGTACTGACAGTGATGGATCAATGGTCTGATTAAATATAAGGCTGTTTCCTGTATGTTCATTTTCAGATAAAACCAAAATAAAACAGCAAACTCAAGTCTCTCCGCACTCCCTTCACTAAAAGATGACTGTTATTCAAACCCCCTCAAAAACCCTGGCAAACAATCAAGCCTTGCAGTGCCTTCTGAAGATCTCCAGACAATCCTCTCACCCCACTATAGGCTTTTGAAGGCCCTTTCCCACCCCCAGCCAGATGGCTGGTGCGAGAAGACGTGTCCTTACAGCCACCATGTGCCTTTCCACCTTGGAAGGCTTAAGAAGATGGTTGGGAACAATTTGCCTTTAGAAAGGTATGTGCCTTTAAATCTTGAGACAGGCTGAATGGGGGCAGGGTGAGCCTGCAGAGCAACATGGCTGTTGTTAAGAAAGAGAAGCAGCCCTGTTCCTCCATTTGTTTTACAGTTGCTTCAGGAGTCCTTTGCACAGAAAAATAGTAAATAGTAAAGTAGAACCTCTGGTTTCCCTGTGTTAGTCTGAAGAACTTGGTTGAGTATACAGCATTCAACAACTCCTATGGTGAGTAAATTGCCCTAGTGAGACCACAAAGTGTTTGCTTCCAAACTGTGTTTATTTTGGCTGTGTGCGTGAGAGAGAATGAAATTGGAAGTGCAGCCAGCTGCTGGGAGATGAGGAAATGAATATATATATCTCCATACATAGCCATCCCAGAAAAAAAAATCAAATTCCAACATACTACTCGATCACAACAGCCAGCATGGTGTAGTGCTTAAAGAAAGAAAAAAAGCAAATAGGGGGAAAGACTGACTGACAGGAAGGAAGGAAGGAAGGAAGGAAGGAAGGAAGGAAGGAAGGAAGGAAGGAAGGAAGGAAGGAAGGAAGGAAGGAAGGAAGGAAGGAAGGAAGGAAGGAAGGAAGGAAGGAGAGAGAGGGGGTGGGAAATAAGGCAAACAGGGAAAAAGAAATATTGACAGAAAGACTGACAAAGGAAGGAAGAGTGTGGGAATGGAAAATAAAGCAAATAGAGAAAAAGAAGGACTGACAGAAAAATGAATGAATGAAAGGAGGGAAAGGGTTAGAAAGAGAGAGAGACTCCATTACAACGAAATTAAATACAGAATGCATGGGAAAATGGGAGTACTTGTTTCCACTTTCCCCACAAGGGAAATTCACATCAGAGTACCATTACCAGAAAGTCATCTCCACATAGATGGGGAAGGTGGGAATTTAGGCAAACAGGGAGAAAGAAAGAAAGAAAGAAAGAAAGAAAGAAAGAAAGAAAGAAAGAAAGAAAGAAAGAAAGAAAGAAAGAAAGAAAGAAAGAAAGAAAGAAAGAAAGAAAGAAAGAAAGAAAGAAAGGAAGGAAGAAAATGAATGAATGAATGAATGAATGAATGAATGAATGAATGAATGAATGAAAGGGGGAGAGACTTAGAGAGAGAGATGGGGGGGAGATGGGGGAGATGGGGAAATAAGGCAAACAGGGGAAAAGAAATATTGACAGAAAGACTGACAGAAAGAAAGAGTGGGGGAGTGGAAAATAAAGCAAAGAAAACAAAGAAAGACTGACAGAAAGAAAAAATGAATGAATGAAAGGGGGGAGAGATAAAGAAAGGAAGGAAGGAGAACAAGGGAGAAGAAAGAGGGGAAAGAGAGGGGATGGGAGCAACTTACCTGAATTCAGTGCAGCTTGGCCTCCTGAACCCCAGCATCATCAGGAGGCTGCCAACGCTGGTGCAGCTGGGCCTCCTGAGTCCAGTCAGCCTTTGGACACCTGCTGGACAGCTCGAGAGTGAGAGGCTGCTGTGCACGTGCAGTTTAGCTCCCTGAAGCTCCCTGGGCTTTGCCAGAATGGTGGCCAAGGCAACCGGAACGCCTCAAAAAAGCTGTCTTTCTGATAAAGTAGGATTAGACTCTGTTATATTGTGTAAGACTGCTTTGAGTGTGCATTAAGTGCCATCAAGTCATTTTCAATTTATGGCAACCCTATTAATTAATGACCTACAAAACATCCTATTGTTAAAAGCCTTGCTCAGGTCTTGCAAACTGAGAGCCACGGCTTCCATGACTGCATCAATGCATCCCATGCTGGGTCTTCCTGTTTTCCTGCTGCCTTCAACTTTTCCTAGCATTATTGTATTTTCCAGTGACTCTTGTCTTTTCATAATGTGCCCAAAGTTCTATAGCCTCAGTTCAGTCATTTTAGTTTCTAGGGAGAGTTTAAGTTTGATTTGGTCTAGAACCACTGATTTGTCATTTTGGTGGCCCATAGTATCTGTAAAACTCTTCTCCAACACCACATTTCAAAGGAATCAATTTTCTTCCTGTCAGCTTTTTTCATTGTCCAGTTTTCATCACCCATACATAGTAATGGGCAGGGCTTTTTTTGTAGAAAAAGCCCAGCAGAAACTCATTTGCATATTAGGCCACACACCCAGCTGGAACTGTGTTCATGTGCGTTCCTGCTCAAAAAAAGCCCTGGTAATGGGAAATACTATGGCATGAATTAATTTCATCTTGGTCACCAGTGGCACATCCTTATACTTTAGAATCTTTTCTAGCTCCTTCATGTCTGCTCTTTCCAGTCTCACTCTCTTGATTTCTTCATTGAAGTCTTTTCTTTGGTTGATGATAGAGCCAATCCTGAACAATTTTAATTTCTTTTGTGTCACCGTTAAAGTATTCATTACTTTTGTTCAGATTGAAAAGACGAGTTGATAAAATACATTTTTTGCCTGGTACATTTTTGCCAGTTGGAAACCATTCTGTTTCTCCATATTCTGTCCTAACAGTGGTCTCTTGTCTGGAGTACAGGTGGCACACCAGAACAATCAAATACTGTGGCATTCATTTCTTTTAAAACCAACCATGGCTTTTCATGAACCACACAGTCAAAATCTTCATTATAATCAGGGCTTTTTTTTAGCAGGAATGCACAGGAATGCAGTTCCAGCTGGGTTGGTGTCAGAGGGTGTGGTTTAATATGCAAATAAGTTCTTGCTGGACTTTTTCTACAAAAAAAAGCCCTGGCTACAAGCTGATTTTCTTCTGAAATTATCTCATATGCTCTGGTAAACAATGTAAATGCACAATATGATCTTTAGAGCCTCTGTGCTTTCAATTTCTTCCTCATCAGCATACATAGTTTGGGTATAAACTTAAATGATGGCTATATCAATAGGCTTTCCATGAAGGCTGACTGATATTATTCAGTCAGACTTTGCATTATAGCCCCTGACTGTCTGTTCAACATCTTTCACTATTAGAGCAGAGCAAGTGCATGCACACACACACACACACACACAAACACAAACACAAGAAAACCAACAGCAGCCTCTAGAATGAAAAAGTAGAATGGATAAGATTGAAGGCTGGCACAATTACAACTTGATATCTCCTTATATGACTCAAGACAGGGACAGAGAGTTCTGCTTTTCACTAGTTTGGCCCACTAGGATCACAAGCACCCAGCATAAAAGTTTTAAGAATCTAAATCCAGATATTTAGAGTCCACATCTAAATTCACCTTTCTGAGTAGCTTAACCTTGGTAGTCAGGTTTTATTAGTTCCAAAGGTTATCTGTGAAAATTAGGAAGGCGACAGTCTTTTTACTATAAACAGAAAAATGAGTGAATGGGTGAATACCCAGAGAAATAATGAGAAAATGTGTCAGAAGTCATGATCAGGTTACAGAATGTAGGAGAGATGAAGCCAGGGGAGAGAGCAAATCCCCAAGCAGTTGAGGAGGAAGAAGATCCAGGAAATTACAGGCCTGTCAGTCTGACTTCAATACCGGGAAAGTTGGTAGAAACCATTATTAAGGACAGAATGAGTAGGCACATTGATGAACACGGGTTATTGAGGAAGACTCAGAATGGGCTCTGCAAGGGAAGATCTTGCCTCACTAACCTGTTACAGTTCTTTGAGGGGGTAAACAAACATGTGGACAAAGGTGACCCGATATATGTTGTTTACCTTGACTTCCAGAAAGCTTTTGATAAAGTTCCTCATCAAAGGCTCCTTAGAAAGCTTGAGAGTCATGGAGTAAAAGGACAGGTCCTCTTGTGGATCAAAAACTGGCTGAGTAATAGGAAGCAGAGAGTGAGTATAAATGGGCAGTCTTCGCAGTGGAGGACAGTAAGCAGTGGGGTGCCACAGGGCTCGGTACTGGGTCCCATGCTCTTTAACTTGTTCATAAATGATTTAGAGTTGGGAGTGAGCAGTGAAGTGGCCAAGTCTGCGGATGACACTAAATTGATCAGGGTGGTGAGAACCAGAGAGGATTGTGAGGAACTCCAAAGGGATCTGTTGAGGCTGGGTGAGTGGGCGTCAACGTGGCAGATGCGGTTCAATGTGGCCAAGTGCAAAGTAATGCACATTGGGGCCAAGAATCCCAGCTACCAATACAAGTTGATGGGGTGTGAACTGGCAGAGACTGACCAAGAGAGAGATCTCGGGGTCGTGGTAGATAACTCAGTGAAAATGTCAAGACAGTGTGCGTTTGCAATAAAAAAGGCCAACGCTATGCTGGGAATTATTAGGAAGGGAATTGAAAACAAATCAGCCATTATCATAATGCCCCTGTATAAATCAATGGTGCGGTCTCATTTGGAGTACTGTGTGCAGTTCTGGTCGCCGCACCTCAAAAAGGATATTATAGCATTGGAGAAAGTCCAGAAAAGGGCAACTAGAATGATTAAAGGGCTGGAACACTTTCCCTATGAAGAAAGGTTGAAATGCTTGGGACTCTTTAGCTTGGAGAAATGTCGACTGCGGGGTGACATTATAGAGGTTTACAAGATAATGCATGGGATGGAGAAAGTAGAGAAAGAAGTACTTTTCTCCCTTTCTCACAATACAAGAACTCGTGGGCATTCGATGAAATTGCTGAGCAGACAGGTTAAAATGGATAAAAGGAAGTACTTCTTCACCCAAAGGGTGATTAACATGTGGAATTCACTGCCACAGGAGGTGGTGGTGGCCACAAGCATAGCCACCTTCAAGAGGGGTTTAGATAAAAATATGGAGCAGAGGTCCATCAGTGGCTATTAGCCACAGTGTGTGTGTATATATAAATTTTTTTTGCCACTGTGTGACACAGAGTGTTGGACTGGATGGGCCATTGGCCTGATCCAACATGGCTTCTCTTATGTTCTTATCTGAAAAAGTATACCAAATCCATAGAAAATATAAAGGTCACTGCTTGTTCTTCAAGGGAATAAAAGAGAAGTTATTTAAGATGTAGTATATGCGCTGCTCATTGGAATCTGTAACTTAAAATTGGTTTAATATATCAGGGGTGGCCAACGGTAGCTCTCCAGATGTTTTTGCCTACAACTCCCATCAGCCCCAGCCAGCATGGCCAATGGCTGGGGCTGATGGGAGTTGTAGGCAAAAAACATCTGGAGAGCTACTGTTGGCCACACCTCTTCAAATACTATTGGGTTACTTAGCTGAACCATTTGCCTATCACAGTATCCTTTAAGGATACTCCCAACTCTGTTCTGTTGGGATCCTTTCAACTAATCTGAATTTTCAAAATATTTTTTATTCCATGGAACTAAGTACATTATTTGAGACTAAATCCACACCTACCTAAATCCATTCAAATTTTATCTTGCTTTCCTAAAGGTAGTGGCAAAGATATCTCAAGACAATGATAGGAGTTATGGACTGAATGTAAATGTTGTAAATGATGACCAGTTAACATGCATAGTCCTTTTTCTTGGTGAGAGACCACATGGCCAGATAACATTTTCAGGGAGATGTTTTACATAGATTAAGGAAGAATGTGGGGTGCCATTGTTTAATCACTATGACATCTAACAAGATTGGGTAGGAAATTTAATGCTAATGGCAGAAGGTAAACTGCAAAAATAATTAAAAAAGAATTCACATTCCTCTTTTTCCAGTGTATAATTATGAATATAAATTTCATTTCAGCCAAATGCTGTAGCTAGTCCACTGCAGGCATACCTGGATGTCTGGTGGACTGAGGAAGCAGGGAACAGAACCAGTAAAGGTGGGAGAGGCATGGCTCAGTGGGGGGGGGGGGGCAGGGACCAGTGTCAGGTTGTACCTGGAGGGGAGCGATCTGCACATCCTGTCATCAAATAAACCTTTTGAGGCCAAGGACAGCTGCACAGGATTTAATCTGTTGCAGTGCTGGATTAAATCCTGTGCAGGTCCCTAGGCAGTCAAAATCTTGAGGAGCGCCTTGCAAATTATCTCAGAGTTGGAACACCCACCCCACCGCCTGTGCCCCCCGCTGCAACCTGCAGGCATCTTCTCAAAAGCCCCTTTAACAAAGCTGTGGGGGAGAAGTAGAGAGAGGCAAACTTGGAGACGATGCCAGCAGCCACACCAGGCAAGTTGGGCAAAGATCAGCTCAGGCTGGGAGGGCTGCAAGCAGGGGGGAATCGGTGGGAAAAGCTGGTCCTTAAAGGCATGGGGGCCCATAGGCCAGGGCCTGCTTGGCCTAATTGTTAATACAGCCCTGATCTGGTGGGCATTCCTACACTAGGATGACCAGGCCACACCTCATCAAGAGAGGTGGCACCTCAGACATCCAGATGGTACATGGGCACAAAGGTGTGGCTGCCCACAGTAATACCTCCAGTCAGCTGAACACAATGAGAGTGAAGTGAATGCCCCCTCCCCCCGCATTGGCTCAGTCTGTCTAATATGGGAGGCAGAGCAAGGGCTTAGGAAGAGGGTAGGGAAAGGCAGACTGGAAATCATTCATCCTTGAGGGGATGAAAGTTCCAGGAGGAAAGGTTGAGAATTAGCAGAAAATGGACTGCATTCAAAGGTCAAAAGAGGGCAATGTGGGAAAGCTGGAACCCAACAATTTAATAAACAAAGATTGCAAGCAAAATTTTGCCTCATGATATTTTTTCTGGATGGATATTTTTCTGGTCCAATGTACCCCTGACTCCCTGGATCCTGACAGACTGATGCAGAATTGCAGGGGGGATGGATCTACTATTAGGACCCCCAATATAATAGAATACAGCAAGATTGCTGAGTTCTGAAACTGAAGGAGTAGCCTCCTGCTCATATAGTCCTAAACTTCAGCAGTCCAACACTGCCTGCTCTGACTCCTGACATTTATTAAGCTAGCCTCAACCTGAGAGCTGCAATGCTGGAACAGTATAATTTTTGCCTCTCTTTCCTAGCAGTGTATGGAACAGTTTGAAGGGCAGGGGGAACTGAGGCTGGAGAATGAAAAGCCTCTGGCATCAATGAAACTGTTAGGGACTCTACCCCTTTGTCAGCTGAAAGAGTTTGTATGGGTTGCACTTAATTAAGATAAGAGGAAGTGCTCTTTTTCCATTCCCAATTAATCTTCCTACCAGGATTCTTTTTCAATTTAAAGTGGTCAGAGCCTTTGACTGGAGGAGAGATGGAGGCATTAGAATTCTGAAAATGGAGCTTGCAAAGAATTGTATGAGAGCAAAAATGTTATGCAATCTCTCCCAGTAGCTGAATTTCAATGATAGATGAGTCTTAGGATAGACATCTCTTGACCCAATTTCTCACTTTAGAATAAAGTGGTAGAGGTTTGAGCAATCCAATTTGAACTACTCCCCTTTTTGTTTTTGTTTTTCTTCTCATCTGCCTTCAGTGTTCCAAGCTTTCTGGGGAATGAAAAACTGCAGATTTATACCCTGCCCTTCTCTCTGAATCAGAGACTCAGAACAGTTTACAATCTCCTATATCTTCTCCCTCCACAACAGATGCCCTGTGAGGTGGCTGGGGCTGAGAGATCTCTCACAGCAGCTGCCCTTTCAAGGACACTTCCTGCAATAGCTATGGCTAACCCAAGGCCATTCCAGCAGGTGCAAGTGGAAAAGTGGGGAATCAAACCCGGTTCTCCCAGATAAGAGTCCGCACACTTAACCACTACTCCAAACATGATTAGTTTTCCTCAGGCCTTTTTGTAGAGTTGCCAGACCCCCTGGAGGCAACAGTACCCCACAGTAAGGCCCTACCCCCAGCTACTGATCAGTTGGCTGGCAAAGGGACTTACCAGAAGAAAGGTAAAAGTCTAGACCTCACTGATGGTGCCACACAGGAAAGTGATGTCATCATACCACCAACATCTGGGTGACACTCTGGTATTTGAGAAAAAACTCTATGGTAGAAGCCTTTTTTTGGCAAATAATTTACAAAGTAATGCCCCAAGCTAGCAGTATCTTATCAGATGTTGGAAATTAAGCAGGGTCAGCCCTGGTCAGTATTTGGATGAGAAACCACCAAAGAATACCTGGGTAGCTACACAGAGCCAGACAATAGAAAACCACCCCTTGTCCTGAAAACCCTACATGGTTGTCATATGTCAGGCACAACTTGATGCCCCCAAACCTCTCCAACCTCCAAGTTATGCAGAACTACTTTGCAAAGCATGTGTTTATAAAGTTGTTACTAGAAAGAGAGATGTATCCAAGATAAGTAGCCTAGTTTAGAATAAAATATTAAAATGAATTGTGCAATGTAAGAACATAAGAGAAGCCATGTTGGATCAGGCCAATGGCCCATCCAGTCCAACACTCTGTGTCATACAGTGGCCAAAAAAGGTTCACAAGTGGGGCTAGAAGCCCTTCCACCCTCCCCCCACCACGAGCACCAAGAATACAGAGCATCACTGCCCCAGACAGTTCCAATAATATGCTGTGGCTAATAGCCACTGATGGACCTCTGCTCCATATTTTTATCCAAACCCCTCTTGAAGCTGGCTATACTTGTAGCCACCGCCACCTCCTGTGGCAATGAATTCCACATGTTAATCACACTTTGGGTGAAGAAGTACTTCCTTTTATCCATTCTAACCCGACTGCTCAGCAATTTCATTGAATGCCCATGAGTTCTTGTATTGTGAGAAAGGGAGAAAAGTACTTCTTTCTCTACTTTCTCCATCCCAAGCATAATCCTGTAAACCTCTATCATGTCACCCTGCAGTCAATGTTTTTCCAAGCTAAACAGCCCCAAGCGTTTTTATCTTTCTTCATAGGGAAAGTGTTCCAACCCTTTAATCATTCTAGTTGCCCTTTTCTGCACTTTTTCCAATGCTATAATATCCTTTTTGAGGTGCAGTGACCAGAACTGCAAAGCAAACAGCAAAGGCTGGCAAAGGCAAACCGTGCCTTTGGCCAACTGCACAAAAGAGTATAGAGCAACAAGCATCTGAAAAAAGGCACAAAGATCAATGTTTACAAAGCGGTTGTGATGACAACCCTCATCTACGGCTCCGAATCGTGGGTTTTATACCGTCATCACCTGCGACTCCTTGAGTGCTTTCATCAGCGCTGCCTTCGCACCATCCTCAACATCCACTGGAGTGACTTTGTGACCAACACTGAAGTTCTCAAGCGGGCGGAGGTTACCAGCATCGAGGCACTGCTGTTGAAGACGCAGTGTCACGAGCTGGGGCTGAGTCAGGCAAAGTCCAGGGGCGGTCCAAGGTCGGCAACTCGTGAGCAAGGAGGGTCCAAGGCGCCAAAACAGAATCGTAATCCAGGTATCACAGGTCAGAGGTTCAGAAGCCGAAGTCAGGGGGTCCAGAGGTCCAAGCCAAAGTCAGGAATCCAAAAGTCAAGAGCCGGAGTGGATGCTAGGATGTCAGGTATGTGACTAGTTGCTTCCACAAAGCCTCCTCCCAAAGCCCACAGCTATATAGCCCTCTGCTGCCTGTTGCTCATTTGGGCTAATTGCTGTCTCAGAGCAGCAGCCAGGATCCTGCCGAAACTTAAGCATCCTCACACTTAGAAGGGCCAGAATCCTTTCACCACTCAGGGCTCAGGGAGCGTCTTGCTTGTGAGCGTGCCGCCCTCCTCCGATCCCTGAGGTCCTGACGGAGGCGGTCACGCACACGAGCCACCCGAGAGGGCGAGGCAGGGGGGCTTGGATCTTCTTCAGCAGGAGGCAGGGGCACTGGTGCAGGTGGCAGAGGCACAGTTGCTTCTGCAGGCTCTGCAGGCTCGGTTTCTTCTGCAGGGTCCCCAGCACCCATGACACTATCCCCCCCCCCAGGGCCCCCCTCCGTCGAGGGGCCTGGGAGGTCGGGGTGGTCGCTGTGGAATTGTTGCACCAAGCCCGGGGCATGAAGATTGTCCACAGGTTCCCAGGACCGGTCTTCCGGGCCGTATCCCTCCCAGTCCACAAGGTACTGGAGGCCTCCACGATGGTACCGGGAGTCCAGAATCTGGCGCACCTCATATTCTTCCTCGTCATCCACCAACACCGGTGGTGGCGGCGGTGGGGAAGGAGGCCGAGCTGGGTCAGGGGGTGCAGCTGGAACAAGGAGGGAGCGGTGGAACACAGGGTGAATGCGGAGGTGGGGTGGCAACTGGAGCCTGAAGGCGACGGGGTTTATTTGTTCTACAACGGGGTACGGTCCAATGAACCGTGCATCCAGCTTGTGAGACCGACCAGGCCGGCGCAGGTAGCGAGTTGAGAGCCACACCTGATCCCCCGGCTGCACTGGAGGACCTTCTTGCCTCTTTCGGTCCGCAGCCCGTTTATATGCCTCCTTGGCCTGCTGTAGCTGCTCTCGGAGCAAGTCTTGGCTGGCGCGGAGTTCTTGCAGGTAGGCATCGACGGCGGGGACATTCTTGGGTGGTAGGATTGCCGGGAAGAACCGAGGGTGGTACCCGTAGGTTGCAGCAAACGGGGTCATTTGGGTGGATGAATGGACCGCGTTGTTGTATGCAAACTCCGCTAGGGGCAATAGAGTGGTCCAGTCATCCTGCTGGTAACAGGTGTAACAGCGGAGATATTGCTCTAGCGTGGCATTGGTGCGCTCTGTCTGGCCATCTGTCTGCGGGTGGTAGGCTGAGGACAGGTGCACTCGAGTACCCAGGCTGGAATGGAGGGCTTGCCAGAACCGAGAGGAGAACTGAGGGCCCCGATCGGAGATCAGATGGGCTGGGAGTCCGTGCAGACGAAAGATGTGTTGCAGGTAAAGCTGGGCCGTCTCCTGAGCTGTGGGAAGTTTCGGGCACGGAACAAAGTGGGCCATCTTGGTAAATAGGTCGACGACCACCCAGATACAAGTCTGACCCTTGGAGCGCGGAAGTTCCGTGATGAAGTCCATCGAGATGGTCTCCCAGGGTCCTGAAGATGTGGGCAAGGGCTGTAGCAACCCTGAGGGTTTGGCTGGGATGTCTTTGGCCCGTCGGCAGACGTCACAGGAGCTGACATAACGGGCAACATCAGCGCGAACTCGTGGCCACCAGAATTCCCTTGTCAGCAAGTGGGTGGTCTTATGCTGTCCAAAGTGCCCGGCGGGTAACGAGTCGTGGGTCAGGCGTAGCACTTCTGCCCGCAAGGGCCCGGGCGGCACATAGAGGTGTTCGCGGTGTAGCAAGAGGCCGCCTCGAGTCGTGAACTCGCCTGTTGGGTCATCTTGGAGAGCCTGGAGGTGTTGCTGGACCCAGGGATCATTGGCCTGGCTAGCCCGAATGTCCTCCACGAGTGCTGGTGAAGTGGAGGTGGCTGCAAATACTGAGGGCGGCAGGATTGGAGCAGCGGGCGTGGTCTCAGTTGAGGCAGGGGCGTATTCCGGTTTCCGGGAGAGCGCGTCTGCTTTCCGGTTCTGGGTATGGGGGATGTAGGAGATCCGGAAGTCGAAGCGAGAGAAGAATAGGGACCACCGGATCTGGCGCTGGTTGAGACGGCGGGTGGTCTGGAGGTGTTCCAAGTTCCGGTGATCGGTGAGCACTTGAACAGGGTGGCGAGCCCCTTCGAGGTAATGTCGCCAAACCTCAAACGCCGCCTTGATCGCGAGCAACTCCCTCTCCCAGATGGTATAGTTCCTCTCTGCAGCAGTGAGCTGCCGCGAGTAATAGGCGCAGGGCTGGAGTGGCTGGGACGGCTCCTCGCGCTGGGACAGCACTGCTCCCAGGGCCACGTTGGAGGCATCAGCTTCCACCGTAAAGGGAAGCTGGGAGTCAGGGTATCTCAGGAGTGGCCCGGTGGCAAAGCGAGTCTTCAGGGTGGAGAAGGCGTTATCGGCCTCTGGGGACCAGCGGAAGGGTTCTTTGGGGCGGAGTAGTTGAGTCAGGGGTGTGGTCAGGGATGCGTAGGCCGGGATGAATTGCCGATAGTAGTTGGCAAAACCAAGGAACCGCTGCAGGTCTTTGCGATTCTGAGGAGCCTGCCAGGTCAGGACCGCTTCTACTTTTTTCGGGTCCATGAGGATCCCCTGCGGTGACACAATGTGCCCAAGGAACTCGACAGAGCGCAGGTCGAAGTCGCACTTCTCCAGCTTGGCGTAGAGGCCATGGTCTCGTAGGCGCTGCAGGACCTGGCGGACGTGCTCGGCATGCTGGGCAGGATTGCGGGAGTAAATTAAGATGTCATCCAGGTATATGATCGCGAAGCGGTCGAGCAGGTCCCGGAATATGTCATTCATGAACCTCTGGAAGACAGCGGGGGCATTGGTCAATCCGAAGGGCATCACCAGGTGCTCGTACTGCCCGTATCGGGTCCCAAACGCGGTCTTCCACTCGTCTCCGGGCCGTATGCGCACCAAATTGTACACTCCACGGAGGTCCAGCTTGGTGTAAATTTGGGCCCCCTTTAAGCGATCCAAGAGTTCAGGGATCAGTGGTAGAGGGTACCGGTCGCGGATGGTGATCTTGTTCAGGGCCCGGTAGTCATTGCACAGCCGGAGCTCCCCACTTTTCTTCTTCACGAAGAGGACTGGAGCAGACAGGGGAGAGGTTGAGGGTCGGATGAATCCGCGTTTCAGGTTCTTGTCCAGGTAGTCTCGCAGAGCTGCCAACTCAGGCTCCGACATCGGGTACAGACGCCCCACCGGGAGTGGTGCCCCAGGTACCAAATCAATGGCACAGTCATAGGGTCGGTGAGGGGGAAGCTGATCTGCTCCTGTCTCTTCAAAGACATCGGCGAAGTCCGCATACTTCTGAGGGAGCTGAGGACCACCACTCGGGATGCCGGCTGCTAGAGTGGTGGGAGGAGTCAGATGGGGGCATGGGTCTCGGAAACGTAGTTCCTGCTGGGCCCAGTCCACGATGGGGTTGTGCAGCTTCAGCCAGGAAAGGCCCAGAATCAGCAGGAAGCGAGGCATGCGGGCAACATTAAACTGCAGCTGTTCTTGGTGCTGCTGGACGTGGAAGGTGATGGGGCAGGTCTCCTGGGTGATGGGGCCAGAACGGAGGAGGCGCCCATCGATAGCCTCCACCAGCGTTGGAATCTCTTTTGTCTGCACTGGTATCTGGTGCTGCTTTACAAAGGCGGCATCTACAAAACAGTGGGCCGCTCCCGAGTCCAGCATGGCATATACGAACAGCCAGCGTTCATCAGGCAGACGGAGTTTGACTGGTAGCAGGAACGGGCCCGGGGTATCAGTCTGCTGTTCGGAGGACCCAGCTAGTCGCCCCAGGCTGGAGGGCCCACTTACGCCTGGGGCTGCTCTTTTGGCGGCGGTGGCAATGAGGGTCCGGGTATCCGACGCTTAGCAGGGCAGCCAGAGGCATAGTGGCCTGCCGTACCGCAGTAAAGGCACAGATTCTGCGTGCGGCGTCTGGCCTTTTCTTCTGGAGTCAGGCGGGGTCGAGCAGCTCCAAGCTGCATAGGCTCCTCCTCGGCTCTGGTACTAACTGGGGATGGGCGAGGAGCCAAGTGGCACGGCGCAGGGAGCTGGCGCCCTCTGGTCTTGGCTTGGCGGCGACTTTCCAGGCGGCCATCAATGCGGAGGCAGAGGGTGATAAGTCCTTGGAGCGTGGGTGGCGACTCCACCCTGGCCAGTTCATCCAGGACTTCCTCTGCCAGCCCCTCGGTAAACTGGTCCATCTGGGCAGCCTCATTCCATGCCAAGTCTTGGGCCAGGAGCTTGAATTCGGTGGCGTACTGAGCCACTGAGGATTTGCCTTGTTTCAGCGCCCTGATCTTCCGGTTGGCTGTGGCTGCTTGGACTGGGTTTGAGAAGGCAGCAGACAGGTGGGCCTCAAACCCCTGGTAATCAGTCAGTAGGGGAGAGGACCCAACCAGTAGGGGTGTGGCCCACTTGGCCGCCTGCCCCTTTAACAGACTAATGATAAAACACACCTTCGTCTTGTCATTGGGAAAGTCCCGTGCTCTTAGTTCAAAGTACAGCTGACACTGTGCCAGGAAAGCAGGAAATTCTTCCACAGCACCCCCAAATCTCTCAGGTGGGGGAACTGGGCACTTGGCTGGAGCACTGGCCACAGGTTGTTGCTGCAAGTGTACTACTGCCTGTGTCAGCTGCTGTACCTGGGCTTGGAGCGCAGCCAGTAGTCCTGTGGTTCCACTTGCTTCAGCATCCATCCTGTGGAATGGGTGTTGGTTGTGGGTGGAAGCAATCTGTCACGAGCTGGGGCTGAGTCAGGCAAAGTCCAGGGGCGGTCCAAGGTCGGCAACTCGTGAGCAAGGAGGGTCCAAGGCGCCAAAACAGAATCGTAATCCAGGTATCACAGGTCAGAGGTTCAGAAGCCGAAGTCAGGGGGTCCAGAGGTCCAAGCCAAAGTCAGGAATCCAAAAGTCAAGAGCCGGAGTGGATGCTAGGATGTCAGGTATGTGACTAGTTGCTTCCACAAAGCCTCCTCCCAAAGCCCACAGCTATATAGCCCTCTGCTGCCTGTTGCTCATTTGGGCTAATTGCTGTCTCAGAGCAGCTGCCAGGATCCTGCCGAAACTTAAGCATCCTCACACTTAGAAGGGCCAGAATCCTTTCACCACTCAGGGCTCAGGGAGCGTCTTGCTTGTGAGCGTGCCGCCCTCCTCTGATCCCTGAGGTCCTGACAGAGGCGGTCACGCACACGAGCCGCCCGAGAGGGCGAGGCAGGGGGGCTTGGATCTTCTTCAGCAGGAGGCAGGGGCACTGGTGCAGGTGGCAGAGGCACAGTTGCTTCTGCAGGCTCTGCAGGCTCGGTTTCTTCTGCAGGGTCCCCAGCACCCATGACACGCAGCTGTGCTGGGCAGGGCATATTTCTAGGATGGAAAACCACTGCCTTCCCAAGATTGCCCTGTATGGCGAACTCTCCACCGGCCATCGAAATAGAGGGGCACCAAAGAAGAGGTACAAGGACTCCTTGAAGAAATCCCTTGGCACCTGTCGCATCAACCATCACCAGTGGTCTGACCTAGCCTCAGATCGCAAAGCATGGAGGCACACCATCCACCAGGCTGTTTCTTCTTTTGAGAACGCACGCATAGCTGGTCTTGAGGACAAAAGGAGATTGAGGAAGAATCGCACTGCTACAGCACCAACCCTAAATCAGACTTTTCCCTGCAGCCACTGTGGCCGGACCTGCCTGTCCTGCATTGGTCTTGTCAGCCACCAGCGAGCCTGCAGCAGACGTGGACTATTGCACCCTTCTTAAATCTTCGTTCGCGAAGCCAAGCCGAGAGAGAGACCAGAACTATACACAGTATTCCAAATGAGAATGCACCATCAATTTATACAGGGGCATTATGACACTGACTGATTTGTTTTCAATTCCCTTCCTAATAATTCCCAGCATGGTGTTGGCCATTTTTATTGCAATCGCACACTGTCTTGACATTTTCAGTGAGTTATCTACGACCCCAAGATCTCTCTCTTGGTCAGTCTCACCCCATCAACTTGTATTTGTAGCTGAAGACTTCCAAGTTTTGGTCATGAAGGACTGAGCTGCTTCTCAGCCGAGGAGCAGACCAGAACCTCTGTTCTGGGTAGAGAAGGTGATTGTATCACCTGCTGCCTACTTCTTCCAGGCAGGAAGAAGGCCAAGATATGCATATTAAGTTCTGAGGGGATTTACTTTGGTTGATGAGGGACTCCAGTGGGGTTCCTTTTCGGCTTTGAAGAGTCCCCAAAGAAAAACTGCATTCAATCATCTACAGGGGACTTCTGAGGTCATTAAGTTGACTTAAATTCACCAAGATTCAAAGCTTCTTTGGGACTGAATAACATCTATTTCCGAAAAGAGCAGTGGCAGGATATCGGCATTGAAAGATCTATATCTATCACTCCGGGACTAATATAAAACTAATTGAAAATAAAAACAAAGGTCTGGATCCAATTATATCATCTTAAACTAAGGAAGATAAAGGAGGGGGTATAATTGGGACTGGTGAATTTGGAGGAATAAGATAAAAAAGAGAGAAAAAACAATTTTTGTTTTGAATACCTGTGGTCAAGAGCAGACACCCCCTCTGAAGAGAACTGCTGACTTGATGAAGAAGACGCAGGAAATGGTGTCATAGAAATAATGTGAGACTTCTTAACCATTGAAAATGAGACTTCGTAGCAAGAAAGAAAGGAAGTAGCCATTAAGAGAAGGGAAAACAGCAAGCCCCACAGCCCTCTCTAGGACTTTAAATCATAGAGAAGCATTGGCGGCCATTAAAAGAATGTCAAATTTTTAAAAATTAATTAAAAGAAATCAGGACTTTAAAAAAAACAGTGGAGCTGGCAGATATCACTATTAAAAGGTGAAATCTATTGCATTATATGTTCAGAATCTTTGGTGCAGTTTTGGAGAAAAAAGGAAATATATTTTTAAAAAGGACAGAAAAGCTGCGGATGCCATTTTGAATAAATAAAAATTTAAAAAAAATTAATATCTCGACCTAGGAGCATCAGGGAGTGGCAATTTTGGACTCATACAAAAGGGCATGAGCTAATCAACAAGATTGTATTTAAAAATTGAATCTGAGGGGTCAGCTTTGGAGCCTATTTAAGCAATGGGCAAATAGGGATGTCTGTGCAAAAATCAGCAACAAAACAGATTCAAATGAGGGCTGGGTCACTTGAAGAAGCAAAAATGGCTAAATGGCAGGAGGCAATGAATGCTATGGAAGCAAGATTGGTAAAGATAGTAAAGGAGTCAAAAATAGAAAGAAATAAAGAAATAAAAAAAGATATTGAGTCCAGTGCAAAAGAGGTCAAAAAGGAAATTAAAAAAGAAATTGAAGATCTCAGAAAAGACTCTCAAGCAGTGATAAAGAAAGCTCAAGAGGTGGAAGAAAAGGTACAAGACCAAGGTACAAGAATAGACACAGTGGATTCCACTATTCAAAAAATGCAGGAGAAAGCATTGCTACTTGACTGTAAACTAATGGAAAATCAGATACGGTTAAGAGGGGTACCTGAATCTACTGAGACTGATCTAAGGACATATATAATAAAAATCATTGCTGAATTTTTAGATGAAGACCCAGATGAAACTAATCATTTTTATGACTACATTTACAAAGTAAAGAAACAAACTACCAAGAGATGTGGTAGTAAGATTTGTGACAAGCGACATGGTGGGAAAGATTCCGAGTAAACATTGGAGGTGGATGGTAGTAGTTTTAGAATGATGAAAGAATTGCTAAAAAAAAGTCATCAGCGACAGGAGACTTTATAAAAAGTTGGTAGAGAAGCTGAGAGAAAATGAAATGAGATACAGATGGATACTCCCTGAAGGTTTAAGTTTTGAATATAAAGGACGGACATTTACCAAGAAATGACAAAGTTTTGGGGGGATCATAAGGAATTTGGGGGAACAGATCAAGAATAAAACCATTATGGATTACAAATTAATATCTTGGAACATAAATGGACTAAATTCACCACAAAAAAGAAGGGCAACTTTTCATTGGATTGGGAAACAAAAATGTAACATAATTTGCCTGCAAGAAGTACATATCAAACAAATGGATTATAAATTTTTGTGGAATAAACAATTTGGGATGGAATTTTGTTCTTTGGCTAAGGAGAAAAAAAGGGGGGTTGTTTTTTTATATCAAACAAGACTTAGACCCAAAATTAATTTTTTAAGACGATAATGGTAGATATATTGCTGTGGAAGAGACGTTGAACTTTAAAGGAACTTTGTTGTTGGGTATATATGCCCCAAATGGAGCAAAAGACTCTTTTTTAAAAGATATTATGCAACAATTAGACCAAGTGATGTACAAACAAATTATGATAATGGGAGATTTTAACAGGACAGTTAAAAATAGTTTGGATAGGTCTGGACAAAAAATTAATGAAGGAAAACTACCAAAGTCATTTTTTGAGCTGGTAAAGCAAGAGAATCTAGAAGATATTTGGAGAGAACTAAACCCCAAAGAACGGGACTATACTTACTTTTCAGCAAGGCATATTTTTTTTTTTGAGAATTGATATGATATGGACTACAAAAGACATTGGACTATTAACGAAAAAAATAGAAATACTTCCTAAAATAGGGGCAGACTACAATCCAATAATGTGGTCTGCAAAATCAGTGAAAAAAACTCCAAGATGGTGGATAAATGAGGATTTGCTACAGAAACAGGAGATAGTGATGTCTCTGGAAAAGGAAACTAAAAGCTTCTTCCAATAAATGAAAATAAGGATACTCAATTTCAAATTGTATGGGATGCCTACAAAGCAGTAATGAGGGGCATTTTAATTACATCAAATAATAAAGATAAAAGAGCCAAAAATAAGGAAATGATGGACATTCAGAAAGAAATTGGAAAAAAGGAGAAGGAGCTGAAAAAGCAACCTGGGAAAAAGAAAATTATAAGAGAGATTACAATATTACAAAGACAATTGAGACATTGATTGAATAAAGAGGTCTTTAAAAAGACTTCAACAGAAATCTTTCGAAGGAGCAAATAAACCTGGGAAATATCTGGCTTGGCAAATGAAAAAAAGAAGGGAGAATAAAGTAATTAACAAAATTGTGTCGGGAGGAAAGGACATTGTTGATCATGAAGGAATTAAAAGGGAGTTTTATAAATACTACGCCAAGCTATTTAAAAGTCAAAGTGTGGATGGAAAAAATAGATGCGTATCTACAGAAAATTAAGGTAAATCCTTTAACAGAAAATATGGAGAAGGTGTTGAATAAACCAACTGAAAGAGGAGAAATAGAAGAGACAATTAACTCAATTAAGTTAGGAAAAGCACCAGGTAAAGATGGCTTTACGGCAAAATTTTACAAAGTTCTCGCAGAGGCGTTATTACCAAAACTTCAGAAATCGATGAACATTATAAGAATAGATGAGAAAATTCCCAATACATGGAAAGAAGCAGTAATTTCGTTGATACCTAAAGAAGACAGGGATGCTACAAATGTAAAAAACTATAGAACAATTTCATTACTTAACAATGACTATAAAATATATGCAAGAATTCTGGCAGAATGCCTTAAACAGCATTTGAGTAGTTTTATTAAAGAAGAGCAAGCAGGATTTCTTCCCAGAAGACAAATTAGAGATAATATCAGAATAGTTATAGATGTTATTGAATATTATGAGAAACATCCTGAAAAAGAATAGCATTATTCTTTGCAGACGCAGAGAAAGCATTTGATAATGTGCATTGGGACTTTATATTTGCAGTGATGGAAAAACTGAGATTGGGAGAAGATTTTATAAGAATGGTAAAGGCGATATATTCTGAACAACAAGCAAGGCTCTGTATCAATGTAGATTTAATGGAAAAAATGATAATAAGTAAAGGAACAAGACAAGGTTTCCCTCTATCTCCACTGATATTTATAATAACTTTAGAGGTTTTGCTAATGAAAATTCAAGAAGATAAAGAGATAGAGGGACTGAAAGTGAAAGGTTTTTCATATAAGCACAGAGCATTTGCAAATGATGTAATGTTTATAAATGAAAATCCCACTTATGTAACACCATTGTTGCTTCGTAAGATACAAGAATATGGAGAATTGGCAGGCTTTTAAATAAACAAAGAAAAATCAAAAATTCTGTGCAAAAATATGTCAAAGAGCAAACAGGAAGAATTACAGAGGTTAACAGAGCGTGAAGTTACCTCTAAAGTAAAATATTTAGGTGTGGAAATAACAACAAAAATGTTGATTTGTACAAAAATAATTATGAGAAACTTTGGCATAAAATCGATGGAGACTTGATAAAATGGAATAAATTGAATTTGTCTATGCGGGTAGAATTTCTGCAATCAAGATGAATGTTTTACCGAGAATTATATTCCTGTTTCAAAAATTCCAATAGTTAAAGATAACAAGCAATTTAATAAATGGCAAAGAAAGCTTTCAAAATTTGTGTGGGCCAGGAAAAAAACAAGAATTAAAATGAAAATCTTAACTGATGCGAAAGAAAGAGGTGGATTTCAACTACCTAATTTAAAGCTGTATCATGATGCAGTATGCCTGGTGTGGATTAAGGAATGGATGACATTACTAAATAGAAAATTACTAGCATTAGAAGGTCATGGAAATGTTTTTGGATGGCATGCTTACATGTAATATGGGAAAAAATAAGATGGACGATTTCTTCTCACATCATTATATAAGAAGCAATTTGTTAAATACTTGGTCAAAATATAAAAGATATGGAGATGAGAGAAGACCGCTTTGGATTGTGCCAAAAGAAGTAATAAAATTGTACTCAGATATTAAAGAAGAGAAATGGTTATTGTATAAACAGCTTTTAAACATTCAAGGAGGAAAAGAGGAATTAAAATCGGCCGAGGAAATACAGTATAAATATAATTGGTTTCAATTGAAACAAATAAAGAGTTTGCTTAAACAGGACATTAAGAAATATGAAATATGACAAGAACAAACAGAATTGGAGATAATGCTATTTGGGGAGAATGAAAAGTTGATTTCAAAGACATATAAATTAATATTGAAATGGTCTACGGAAGATGAAGTAGTTAAAACACAAATTATAAAATGGGCGATAAATATAAATAAAGAAATAAAGATGGAGTCATGGGAACATTTATGGAAGAACTCTATGAAAATATCTACTTGTTATAAAATCAAGGAAAATTGCTTAAAAATGCTATATAGGTGATATATGACACCTAAGAAACTGGCAAAAATGAACAAACAGGTGTCAGACATATGTTGGAAATGTAAAAAACAAGAAGGATCTTTCTACCATAAGTGGTGGACTTATGAAAAGGCAAAACAATTTTGGCAAATGATTCAGCAAGAGATTTTGAAAATTTTGGAAAATAATATTAAGAAGTCACCAGATTTTTTTTTGTTGGGATTACAAATGGAAACATTTTTAAAACAAGATAGAACGATAATTTGGTATGTGCTTTCAGCTGCTCGGACATTATATGCGCAGATGTGGAAACAAGTTAAAATACCAGAACTGTGGGAGTGGATTTTGAAAGTTATGCATTGGAGTGAAATGGACAAGCTTACAAGAATCTTAAAAGAACAAGATTTAGAGAAGTTTAAAAATGAGTGGGCAAAGTTCCAAAAATATGTTGAAAAACAATGGAATGTTAAAGGATATTTGACGATTTTTGACAATGGTTATTATCTAAAGAAACTTTATATGGATTATAGTAAAAAAGCGAGATTATTGGGATAATATCTTTTTCGTTTCTTTGTTAATACTAAAGGACTACTATGAAGATGGATTACAATTACAATTTATGTTTTTTTCTTTTTGATTTTTTTTGTTAATGATTTAAGGACTACTATGAAGATGGATTATTTATTTTTTAATTTTTTATTTACATTACACTTCTATCTCGCCTCTCCACAAGCGGACTTAGAGCGGCTCACAACATTTGTTTAAAACAGTAAGTCAATAAAATCTATAAAACATAAATACAATTAAAATTAAAAACTATTCCACAGTGCTGTACCATTACTATGTTGGCTGTTCTGCTTTTCAGACGGTTGGATACTGGATACTCTAACTGATGTCAGGTGGCAGCTCTCTCTCGGTTTAAGCTTTGAAGGCCTGTCGAAACAGTTCAGTCTTACAGGCTCTGCAGAACATAGGAAGGTCCCGCAAGGCCCTTATGGCCTCCGGGAGAGCATTCCATAACTTTGGTGCTGCCACCGAGAAGGCCCTGGCTCATGTCAAACGCAACCTGGCCTCCTTTGGTCCAGGGGTAGACAGCAGATTTTTTGTCCCTGAATGCAGTGCTCTCTGGGGGATATATGGGGAAAGGCGGTCCCGCAGATAAACAGGTCCCAGACCATAAAGGGCTTTAAAGGTCAATACCAACACCTTAAACGGACTCGAAACACAATTGATAGCTCTTTCAGCACTGGCTGAATGTGCTCCCATCGGAGGAGCCTCATTAACAGCCATGCCACAGCATTCTGCACAAGCTGTAGTTTCTGAGTCAACATCAAGGGTAGCCCCATGTAGAGAGCATTATTCTTGAGGTGACCGTAGCATGGATCACCATTGCTAAGTCATTGTGCTCCAGAAAAGGAGCACTGCCGCACCGAAGATGAAAGAAGGCGGATCTAATAGTGGCTGCTACCTGGGCCTCCATTGTAAGGGAGGACTCAAGGAGCACGCCCAAGCTCTTGACCCTAGGGGCCGATATCAATGGCACCCCATCAAAAGCCAGCAGCTGGACACCTCCCCTTGGACCACCCCGGCTCAGATAGAGAACCTCCGTCTCTATAATTACATTCTATGTTTCTTTTCTTTTCTTTTTGATGTTTTTTTATGAAGTAAGATTCTTTAGTAGATAAAATTTTACCTTTTTAACAAATTAAATAAAATACACTGCCGGGCATCACTAAAAGGGGGGAGGGATGGAGAAAATGTAATGTATATGTATTAATTTTTAATAACAAATGATAATGTGTTACTACAATATATTACAGAATAATAAATTGTTTTAAAACAACTTGTATTTGTAGCTGGGATTTTTAGCCCCAATGTGCATTACTTTGCACTTGGCCACATTGAACCTCATCTGCCACGTTGACGCCCACTCACCCAGCCTCAACAGATCCCTTTGGAGTGCCTCACAATCCTCTCTGGTTCTTACCACCCTGAACAATTTAGTGTCATCTGCAAACTTAGCCACTTCACTGCTTACTCTCAACTCCAAATCATTTATGAACAAGTTAAAGAGCATGGGACCAAGCACTGAGCCCTGTGGCACCCCACTATCTACCACCTTCCACTGCGAAGACTGCCCATTTATACTCACTCTCTGCTTCCTATTAATTAACAGTTTTTGATCCACAAGAGGACTTGACCTTTTACTTCATGACTCTCAAGCTTACTGAGGAGCCTTTGATGAGGAACTTTATCAAAAGCTTTCTGGAAGTCAAGGTAAACAACATCTATTGGGTCCCCTTTGTCCACATGTTTGTTCACCCCCTCAAAGAACTGGAACAAGTTAGTGAGGCAAGATCTTCCTTTACAGAACCCATGCTGAGTCTTCCTCAATAACTTGTGTTCATCAATGTGCCTACTCATTCTGTCCTTGATAATGGTTTATACCAATTTTCCCGGTATTGAAGTCAGACTGACTGGCCTGTAATTTCCCAGATCTCCTCTGGAACCCTTTTTAAAGATGGGGGTGACATTTGCTACCTTTCAGTCCTCAGAAACGGAGGCAGATTTCAATGATTGTCAGAAGATCCACAAGTTCAACTTTGAGTTCTTTCAGAACTCTTGGATGTATGCCATTTGGTCCTGGTGACTTATTAGTTTTTAATTCATCTGTCAGTTGTAGGACCTCCGCTCTTGTCACCTCAATCTGACTCAGGTCTTTCAACACCCCTTCCAATATAAGTGGTTCTGGAGCAGGCAAACACTTCTCATCTTCCACAGTGAAGACGGAGGCAAAAAATGCATTCAGCCTCTCAGCCATTTCCCTATTTTCCTTCAGTAATCCTTTTACCCCTTGGTCATCCAAGGGCCCCACTGCCTCCCTGGCTGGTTTCCTGCTTCTAATATAACTTATTACTGCTAGCTAATGAATTAGGATTTGTGTTGGGGAGGGTTTTATATTAAATAACTATTAGAATATTGGTGGGTAATTTATTGATAGGTTGATTAGAGTTGGGAGGGTTGAGAAGGGACAAGCTTAAACATCCTGTCAGTTGAAGGGCTGGTGGATACCAGTAAGAGATGACTGGCCTGGGGATTCCGGTACTCCTGGGGAGGGGAAGGTATGACGGTGGGAACAGGCGGAAATGTAAGGGAAGGGGACTGAGACAAGATAGTGCTCGACCACCTTCCAGTCTGCGTCCCATCCCGATGTTGACAGGTAGTGGGGCCAGGCGAAATTACTTGCCTCCGTCACTGGTGTTATGTAATGCCAGGTCCATTAATAATAAGACCTCCATCCTTTGGGAATTCCTGCTTAAGCAGGACATGGACCTGGCATGCGTGACCGAGACCTGGGTGCGTGATGGGGAGACCGTAGCTCTCTCCCAGATGGCCCTCCCAGGATACTCGGTCTTTCACCAGTCGCAGACTAGCGGGAGGGGGGAGGGGTGGCATTGTTCATACGAGAGGTTTACTCCTTCCGGGCCCTCCTGGCCCCGGAGATCAAGGGCATTGAATGTGCCGGTCTGGCGTGGGACGTTGGGGAGGGGTTGGCGATCTGGCTGGTGTACCGACCGCCTAACGCACCGGCCAGCACCTTACCATCCCTGATGGAGGCCGCAGCAGGCTGGGCATTGGAGCACCCGAGGCTTTTGATCCTGGGTGACTTCAATGTTCATGCCGATTACACGACCTCCAATCTGGCGATGGACCTGGTGTCTTCCATGGCGTCACTAGGATACTCCCAATTAGTTACAATGCCCACCCACCAGGCGGGGCACATGTTAGACTTGGTCTTCGCGGTGGGAGTTTTAGTGAACGATCTTGCTTCTATAGCAGTGCCATGGTCGGATCACTATGCCCTCAAGGCTCGTGTGGACGTCCCACCTCAAGTCCGTTTAGGCGGCGAGCATATTTTAGCTCGCCCACAGAGCCTGATGGACCTAGAATGGTTCCTGATGGCCCTGCGGGATCCCTGGCCCCCTGGTGATTCCCTAGATGACCTGGTGGAGTCCTGGAACGACAGGCTCTCCAGGGCCATCGATGAGATCACACCTAGGCGTCCTCTGCACCCTCGTTTAAAGCCGACACCTTGGTATAACCAGGAGCTGCGGTGTTTAAAACGGGGACTCAGACGACTAGAGAGGCAATGGCAGCGTACTCGAGATGAAGCGACTCGAACATCTTATAGAGAATTTATGAAGTCCTATGAGATGGCAGTCAAGGCCGCAAAGAAAACATACTTTGCGGCCGAGATTGCGTCTGCAACTTCGCGCCTGGCACAATTGTTTAATATAATTCGGACCCTTACAATGCTGCCACAGGGCAGACCAAATTATCACAAATTGGAAATTGGCTGTGAGGCTTTTGCGAATTTCTTTGCGGATAAAATCGCGTCGCTCCACTCCGAATTCCCTGCCATATTAGATACAGTTAGCGAACCTGAGGCTCCGTGCCTGTCTTCAGATCGTGTTCTGGACAGCTTCGGTTCTCTCAGCCTGGAGTAAGTTGACAGGATCCTCTTATCTGCACGCCCAACAACTTGTAATCTGGACCCGTGCCCCTCCTGGCTTATTAAGACCTGCCAGAGGGAGCTGAGATATCCTGTATGGGATATCATAAATAGATCCCTGTTGGAGGGGCATTTTCCATCAGTGCTTAAAGAGGCGGTGGTCCGTCCCCTCTTGACAAAAACAACATTAGACCCGGCCGAATTGGCACATTATCGGCCAGTCTCGAATTTGCCCTTTTTGGGCAAACTTATTGAGAGGGCAGTGGCGTTGCAGCTACAGAGCTTCCTGGAGGATGCTTCTATCCTTGATCCCCGCCAGTCTGGTTTTCGCCTGGACCATGGGACGGAGACAGTGCTGGTTGCCCTGGTGGATGACCTTCAACGGCATCTGGATCAAGGCGAATCAGCAGTGCTGATGTTGTTAGACCTATCAACAGCGTTCGATATGGTCAACCATTGGTTGCTGGCTTGCTGCCTTGCCGACGCGGGGATTCAGGGGCTGGCCTTACAATGGCTTTCCTCTTTCCTTGACGGTCGGGGACAAAGGGTGGCAATTGGGGACGAACTGTCCTGGAGACACACGCTTGATTGCGGAATGCCTCAAGGGGCGGTGCTTTCCCCGATGTTGTTTAACATCTATATGTGCCCCCTTGCCCAGATTGCCCGAAGGTATGGGTTGGGTTGTCACCAGTATGCTGATGACACCCAGCTCTATCTACTTATGGACGGCCGGCCTGCCTGCGCCCCAGAAAACTTGGACCGGGTGTTACAGGCAGTGGCTAGGTGGCTTAGGCAGAGTGGGCTGAAGCTGAATCCGGCGAAGACAGAGGTCCTTTGCTTGGGTCGTCGTGGCCCGGGAAGGGAAATCCCCCTGCCAGTCTTTGACGGGGCGCCGTTGACAGCGGCGCACAGGGTCAAGAGTCTGGGGATACTATTAGAGCCTTCACTGACAATGGAGGCTCAGATAGCAGCCACTGCCAAGTCTGCATTTTTTCATCTTAGGCGGGCGAGGCAGTTGGCTCCTTTCCTGGAGCACGACGACCTAGCAACGGTGATTCATGCTACGGTCACCTCGAGGTTGGACTACTGTAATGCCCTCTACATGGGGCTGCCCTTGTGCCGAACCCGGAAGTTGCAGTTAGTGCAGAATGCCGCTGCCCGGCTGTTATTAGGGCTCCCAAGATGGGAGCACATTCGGCCGGGGCTTCGGGATCTGCACTGGCTGCCAATAATATTCTGAGTCCGGTACAAGGTGCTGGTCATTACCTTTAAAGCCCTATATGGCCTAGGACCTGCCTACCTTAGGGACCGTCTCTCCCCACACGTTCCCCAGAGAGTACTGAGATCGGGTTCGCAAAACCTGCTGGTAATCCCCGGGCCAAAGGAGGCCCGTCTGAAATCCACCAGGGATCGGGCCTTCTCGGAAACGGCACCTTAGTGGTGGAACCAGCTGCCGGAAGAGGTGAGGGCCCTGCGGGACCTAGGGCAGTTCCGCAGGGCCTGCAAGACAGTCCTCTTCCGGCTGGTCTATAGCTAACCGACACTGAGAATTTTGGATGGAGCTAGAGTGCATTCTGACAGACCGCTGGTTTTTATGTTTTATTAATCTATTGTTTTAATTGCTGCTTTGTAATTGTTTTTAAGCCAAACCTATCTAAATTTTATATGTTGTAAGCCGCCCTGAGCCACTTCGGTGGGAAGGGCGGGATATAAATCAAAATATAAATAAATAAATAAATAAATATTTGAAGAAATTTTTATTGTTGGTCTTTATGTTTTTTGCAATATGCTCCTCATAGTCCCTTTTTGCCTGACTGATCACAGTCTTGCATTTGTTTTGCCATGTGTTCCCTTTTATTAATCTCACTTGGACTAGCTTTCCACTACTTAAAGGAATTCTTCTTACCTTTTACAGCTTCCATAACTTTGTTTGTTAACCATGCAGGCCTTTTCTTATACCCGTTTGTCTCTTTCCTAACTTGTGGTATATATTTTATCTGAGCTTCTAGGATTGTAGTTTTAAATAGCATCCAAGTTTCCCCAAGGGTTTTGACTGCATTTACCTTTTCTTTCAGTTTTCTCTTCACATGCCTCTTCATCTCAGAGAATTTACCCCTTTTAAAGTTAAAAGTGGTTGTGCTGGTCTTTTGGGGCAACTCCCTATTTATACAAATGGTGAAATCAATAATGTTATGGTCACTGCTCCCAAGCAGTGCAATCACTTTTACATCTCTCACCAGGTCTTGGGCATTACTTAGGACCAAATCCAGGATCGCCCCACCCTTGGTAGGTTCTGTGACCATCTGCTCCATAGCACAGTCACTGAGAGCATCTAGAAACTCAATCTCTTTCTCTCGACGTGAACACATATTGACCCAATCAATCTGCAGGTAGTTAAAATCACCTATTATGACACAGTTTTTACATTTAGCCACTATCTTTAAACCTTCCATCATGTTATAATGAACATATGAACTTATGAAGCTGCCTTATACTGAATCAGACCTTTGGCCCATCAAAGTCAGCATTGTCTTCTCTGACTGGCAGCGGCTCTCCAGGGTCTCAAGCTGAGGTATTTCACACCTATTTGCCTGGACCCTTTTTTGGAGATGCCAGGGATTGAACCTGGGACCTTCTGCTTCCCAAGCAGGTGCTCTACCACTGAGCCACCATCCCTCCCCTATCTCCCCTATAGTCCTCTATCTTTTGATTTGGTGGGTGATAAGAAACTCCCATAGTTAAATTTCCTTTTGGGCCCTCTATTTCGACCCAAAGCATTTCTAGAAGGGAATCTAATACTCTGACCTCAGTCTTACTCGACTGTATACCCTCTCTGACATACAGAGCCACCCCACCTCCAACTCTTCCCTCCCTATCCTTCCGATATAACTTATATCCAGGAATCACTGTGTCACACTGATTCTCCTCATTCTACCAAGTTTCTGAAATTCCCGCAATGTCTATGTTTTCCCCCAACACTAAACATTCCAACTCTCCAATTTTATTTCGAACACTTCTAGCATTTGTATACAAGCATCTATAATTTCCCAGGCAAGTTAGGCCCACAACCTTCCTTCTGCTGCCTCAAGACTCTGGCAGACACTCTCTGCTGTAGACTGTGTTCCTTTTTTTATCAAACTTAAACCCTTCCTCCCTACACCATCGTCTCATCCACACATTGAGACTTCTAATTTGTGCCTGTCTCTCCTGTCACGCATGTGGAACAGGTAGCACTTCTAAGAAGGCTACCTTTGAGGTCCTGGCCTTAAGTTTCTTGCCTAGCAGCCTAAATTTTCCTCCAGGACCTCATGACTGCATTTCCCCACATCGTTGGTGCCAACAGGCACCACGACCACTGGTTCCTTCCCAGAACTGTCTATCAGCCTATCTACAACACACATAATGTCCGCTACCTTTGCACCAGGTAGGCAAGTCACCATACGGTCAATACGCAGTTTTGCCACCCAACTGCCCATGGAGTTCTAAACAGATGTGCAACAGATTGACACATTGCCACCTGATCATGTGAGGAACAAAATATCTACAAACCCCCCTGTGAGGCAACATTTCAGTTGGCTTTCACTTTTACTAGTCAACTGGGATGTAGACACTATTTTAGGATGTTGATAGAAAACAAGAGTGAAAATGGAGTGGGTGTCCCTCCAAGAGCTTAATGAAACTCCAAAAAACCACCACATACATTTGGAAAAGTAGCTTTCCCTCTAGTGAACCACAGAAATATGGGAAGATAAAAATGTCTACTTTTCAAGTTCAGTCCAAATAACTTAAATCGAACCAACATGGTCATAACATTTTCAAAATATTTAATTATCAAAAATGAATCCCCTCTCCAAACAGGTGAAAGAATGCAATTTATTTATTTGCACAGAACATTTAAAATTAAATTTCAAGTATTAATACTGACAAAATGAAAATACTGGGGGTTTTTTAATGTAAAAAACAAAAGATAATTTTTCCCCATGGGTCCATAACCATATTTCTTTATAACAAAAGTCCCCCAAAACGGTGTCTATGGGAGTCTTGGTGCCCACTGACACCTTTCCTGGCACCCTCCAAGCATTTTTTTTTAATGTAGGTAGAGTCAGACTGGGCTTTAGCCAAACAAGGCTTCTCATTGGCCATTGGAGATTTGATTCATTGTGCAGATTTTTAAAAAACAACAACATTGCTTTGGAAGCAATTGCCACAACTATACATAGATCTTCATTGTGTGATTAAAGGTAAACTATGGCAGCCATTTTGTGGCTGACTCCACCTTCTGCATCAGCCATTTTGTGGCAGTCATCTTGTGACTGTGCCCACAAAACTGTGTCATAATTCCACAGGTGCCCACAGGCTCAAAACGGTTGGGTATCCCTACTCTATAAAATAAATACTGAGGAATAATCAAAGAAATATCAATCTAATTTTAACTATATTAAAGCTGACAGTATCATGCTTAGTAACAGGAGTAGTCTTGACAAATATCAATTCATTATCAACATGAGTCAATGAAAACAAGAGCTGGAAACAATCAAAATGATGACTAGGTTACAATTCTAGTTTAGGAGCAGCTTTGCAATCCAGTCAGTCAGTCTGCATTGACATTTAACCCAGTTTGTGGGAGTGCAGAAATTTATTTCCGCTGAATCTGCATGAGCTCTGAAATCCATCACACTAAAACCTGAATTCACTTTATAACCACTTCATCAAGCAGCTTAATCATATGGCTTCACTAAAATGGCCACCAAGGTTACACATTTTACAGTGTTACTGTTCAGGCACATATCTTTATTCAGCTCCACAACATGACAACAATATTTTAAAAAGAGTAAACATGAGAATGGCAACTACCTCCATAGTGTCCAGAGCTTCCAGACAAAAATTTGCATGAAGATTAAAGGAGAGAAGAATTAATGTTGCCACTTAAAGTGTTCAGAGGAATTGGAGGAATTAGGGAAAGAAGAGAGTGGCTATGTCTTGGGTGCAAAAAAAGAAATAATGTTCATCCAGCTTCTCATTTACTATATGATAAAATTCTTCCCAGGCCAGCACAATAAAGATGTTTGTCACCTTCTTAGAGTTGTGCAGTCTGAAGTGACATTCCCACAGTTTCTTTTTCAAAGTTATCAGTGAAATTTCCCAAATCCAACAAAATTCACACAGTCATTGTGTAAACAATGCAAACAGAGGTTCAGTTCACTGGTTACTCCTCCTCACCCATGACACACCTTTCTCCAGTCACTTCTGGCCTTGTATTTGTAATGTACAAATTTGTGGTAGCAGTCTGATCCTAATTCTACAGGTGCAAAGTGGTCGTTTACACACTGCGGGGGAGGCAGGTGTTTCCCAGTGGAATCAATCCTGGCAATTCATCAGAAAGCCTTCATCTACAGTTCCCTGGAAGTTCTGAAGTCTGACCTGTGGACACTTGTGTTCTCTTGTACCTCCCCTTTCCTGCCATCTGGTAAGCACCCCCAGCTTTCAGCTCATGAGAAAACTTGTCTGGTCTGTGTTGGAAAATGCCAGGTCTGTGTTGGAAAATGTGGATACCAGCTCCAGTACAGCAGAAGCCTGAGGGCTCATGATAAAAACAGCAGCTGAGAGGGAGCTGGCCAAAGAAGCAGACTACTAGAGCAGTAAGGGCAGAGTTGGAGAAAGCTCTGAACTCCTAAGAAAAATCGGAAAGGAGCAACCAGGAGAATGAGTGTAACTGCACCTTCTGCCCCACAAACTCCTATCAAGGCTTTTCCTTTCAGAGAGGAAAGAGCTTTTCCAGCAGAGATGGGACTGTTAGATTTCCCCCACCCCCATTTTGTGAATAAGACCTCCACCATCCTCTTTTCCATGCATGTAAAAAAAAAAAAGATTGACCCCTTGCCAGGTCTGTGTTGGAAAATGCCTGGAGACTTTGTGGATAGAGCCAGGACTGGGCAGGGTTTGGGGAGGGGAGGGGCCTCAGCATGGTACAATGCCATAGGGTCTACTCTTCAAAGCAGCCATTTTCTCCAGAGGAACTGATCTCTGCCAATTGGAGGTCAGTTGTAAAACTGGGAGATCTCCAGGTCCTACCTGGAGGCTGGCAACCATACTTTATTTGATTTATATCCCACCCTCCCCACTTAAGCAGGCTCAGGGCTGCTCACAACATAAAATCACAACAAACAATTGAGTGAGACTCCTTGGGAAGAGTGCAAAGGCATACAGCCCAAAGTGAGGAAGTGTCAGTGTTTGAGTTCCTTTAAGAACTAAACTGCTGAGTCAAGGTTATGCAACTAAAACTATACAGCTGTAATAGAAGTCACGAGAAGCACAGGTGTGGCCCATGTTACCAATCAGGCTTAGGATTGGGTGGCTGCACTATATCTGTGGTAGCATTAGCCACAGCACTTTGCCTTGGTTACATGCCGTGCCTTGGCCTTGGGCGATGCTGGATGAATGACATATGTGAAGGAGAAACTCTGTTGAACTGTTTCTTGGAAGGAGTGACTAACTGACTGACTTGCTGGATTCATGTAATGTATTGGACTGACTTTTGACTTCTCTATTGGACTGTGATTTGGTGCTGCATATTGGAGGACTGCTATTCTGTGTATGACCATTGCCTGTTTTGACTGCCTCTTACGTCTAACCCAAAATATATCTGTTAACTGGCTGTTGTGGAGTCTCTGTTTTTACCACAGTGTTCTGGAGTGCACCCAACTATCTACTCACTCAGGGGACCACACCTTCCTGCGCATTCAAACTCTGTCATCGGTTATGGGCCCAGTGCGTAGGTCTCCTGGAGAGTAAGAGCGCTACGTGCCATCAGTTCCTGTGGTCTACTCGAGGTCTACTCGTGAGTAACAGCCATTTTTTGGGCGTGGCAGTTTTTTGTTTTTTACACAGGCAGAATGGAGTCCAGTATCCAAGTCTCCGGATTCCTCATCAAGAGGCTGAACGGGGAGAATTACTGCACCTGGTCGGAGAAGGTCACAATGATCCTCAAATATCATGGTTTGTGGGAGTACGTGACAAGTCCACCCAATATAGCTGTGTTAGACGCTGCTAATGACGCAGCTGTTATAGCAAAACACAGGGGTAATGAGGATAAAGCTTGCGCACTAATTGGTCTAACGTTGGAAGACAGCCAGCTTATCCACATAAAGTCCTCCAGCAGTGCAAAGTCTAGTTGGGACGCTTTAAAGTCTCTCTATGTCAGTGAGAGTGTGGGCTCCCACATATACTTAATGAAGAAACTCCTTAGTGCAAAATATGTGCCTGGTGGGGAAATGAATGTCCACCTAGAGTTTATGCAACGTACCTTGCAACAGTTACAGGAGAAGGAGGTGGTTTTTTCTGAGCAGCAGAAAGCCTACATAATCCTTTGCTCCCTGGATGCTAGTTATGATCAGTTTGTATCCTGTTTGGATATCTTGCCTAAAGCTGAGATAACTGTATCTAACATCGCTCAACGTTTGTTGAATGAGGACATGAGGAGAAGGAACACAGTTTTGTTCGGTGTGTCTCCAGCTCATTCAGCCAAGTCTCCCGCCCGGGAGGAATTTAAAGGGGCCGACAGTCATGCAGCAGCTGGGAAAACTTACTCAGTGAGGAGATGCTTTATATGTAACAGCCCTAATCATCTCAAACGGAGCTGTAAACATTTCAAAGGGAAACAGTCTTCTATACCTCCGGAGGGAGGCAGGCATGTGAACCTTGTTGTTAACTATTCTTCCTTCTGCAATCAGTTTTTAATTGATAGCGGCGCGACTGTGCACATTATCAAGGACAAGAGTCTCTTCAACACCTACACACCAATTAAAGGTCAGTGTGTTATGTTAGTGATCCCTCCTCCCCTGTGCAGAATGTAACTGAGCAGGCAAGTAACTAAGGCAAAAGCTTCTTACAAGCAAAAGCTTTCCTCTTCCATGCCTGTTCAATAGCGCCTTTGGTCCCTGTAGACCAAAGTTCTACACAGCATGGTGGCCACTCCAAATACTTCTAGAGTAGGTAGGAGGGGGAGACTGGAAGAGCTATGAAACCCATATCTAAAGGGCTGAAGAGCAGGATGTGTTCCAGATTCAGAAAAAAATTGAAATTGTTTTTATGAATGTATGCAGGCTATTCTTAATGTGGCTTACTTACAGGATTAAGGCCAAAGAGTAAAAATTTCATATATATCAATCCATGTGGTGGTTGCTATTCACAAGCCCAATTTAGGCAAGCTGTGTGGTGGCCACTGGCTGGACAATTTGTGTGGTTGTAGCTACCAGCTGCCCAGCCTGGACAACTTGGGTAGTAGCCACCACCAGGCCAAGTAAGTTCTCCACTGGGGGCATGATGAAAGAGGAGACATAGCACAGGAGATGCCCTTTTCAAGTCTTTTTGTCCTTCCAGTCCATCCTTCTAGCCTTCTTGATGTGAACACTTGTTGTAAACTAGGGTTGCCAAGTCCAATTCAAAAAATATCTGGGGACTTTGGGAGTGGAGCCAGGAGACTTTGTGGGTGGAACCAGGAGCAAGGGTGTGACAAGCATAATTGAACTCCAAAGGGAGTTCTGGCCATCACATTGAAAGGGACTGCACACCTTTTAAATGCCTTCCTTCCATAGGAAATAATGGATAGGGGAACCTTCTTTTGGGGCTCATAGAATTGGACCCCCTGGTCCAATCTTTTTGAAACTTGAGCAGCATTTTGGAAAGAGGCACTGGATGCTATACTGAATATATGGTGCTTCTACCTCAAAACACAGTCTCCCCCAGCCCCAGATACCCATGGATCAATTCTCCATTATTTCGTATGAGAATAAGTCTCCATATGGAATAATAGAGTTCCCAGCAGACATTTCCCTCCCCTCCCCTTGCTTTCTGATGACCCTGAAGCAAGGAGAGGGTCTCCAATCTGGGGGATTCCCTACCCCCACCTGGGGATTGGCAATCCTATTGCAAACACTAATTAAAAACAAACGCCGCATTAGACTAATCACCCTACGGTACTGATGCAGGTCAGATGCTAGCACAACAAAATATGCATAACTCAATGGTATACTTTAAGTAAATTAAAAACCCTAAATAAATTAAAAACAAAACAAAATACCTATCATAATAATCAAAACATAAAGATGAATGAGATACTCCACTCAACCAGGTGTCCTCATACTTAAAAGGGGGGGGGACCCAACCCTCCATCCATAGGTGTTTACTAGTAACTGAACCAAAAGCAATTTTGTTAGAATCATAGAGTTGGAAAGGACCCCAAGGATCATTTAGTCCAACCCCCTGCACAATGCAAGAAACTCACAAATACCATCCCCTAAATTCACAGGATCTTCATTGCTGTCAGATGGCCATCTAGCCTTTGTTTAAAAACCTCCAAGGAAGGATACGCACCACCTCCTGAGGAAGCCTGTTCTACTAAGGAACCACTCTAATGGTCAAGGAGTTCTTCCTAATGTTAAGCCAGAAATTCTTTTGATTTAATTTCAACCCATCAGTTCTGGTCCTACCTTCTGGGGCCACAGAAAACAATTCCACACCATCTTCTATATGACAGCCCTTCAAGTAGAAGATGGTGATCATATAACCTCTCAGCCACCTCCTCTACAGGCTAAACATGCCTGTATGTGTGAGAGGGAGGTATCTGTGATTTTCCTGCGCTGTGCAGGGGGCTGGACTAGGTGACCCTGGAGATCCAACTCTATGAATCTATGCCCTTGTACCAGTCACATAAACCACTTTAGTTTCCATTTGTGAAAAAGTCAGAGTATAAATGAAAGAAATAAAATTATACATCCATGGATTAATGTGAAACACTGAAGTATTTTTCTACCTACTAATAGCGACCACCTTTGTGGGCTAGCTACATTCTTCTATGCAGCTTTTGAAGTGCCACAGTCATTACACCCTCTCTTTAGCCATCCTTTTGTGACCACTGTACATGTTGAATGAATATGATGAAAATTTTCTATAGATAATTCAAGCATTATTCAATCCCTCAACTTTCACTTCTCTTATTATTATTGCCCTCACTGATGTAATCTACTTTTCCAAGGGAGAATGGTTCAAATGTTCCCACAGGCTTCTGTTTAAAAGGGACAGGATCCCATTTTCTTCACATATCTCATATAAAAAATTCAGCTATACTCATCCAGAAGTGCATTACTGCATCACGCTATCTGCATTATGCCTGCATATGGGAGCAGTCATCCAGTCCTATCCATGCATACCCCTCTTTAAAGATGATAGGACAGTACTGTAGAGAGGACTCAAATGCATATTCCAAAAATCTCTGTTTTGAAATGAGACAATTATTTTAAACAAAAAAGATATAAATATGTTGATATTGTTCTTCATCAAAGCTATGCATTTGAATTAGGACACCACTGACAGCACAGTAGGTCTGAGGTCAATTGAGCCAAAAGATAATTGCGTTGGGGCTTCCTCTATTCTGTGGAATGAAAAGGAAAAGAATATGGAAACTTGAAATGCCTCAATAACGCTGAACACATTCATTCAACTAGAATGGTATCAGCAGAGTACTGCTGTGAAGAAAAATAGAGGATAAAAATAAATACAAGGTTTGTCATAAATCTAAATCATGATAAAATGTATTCTTGAAACAAGCAGAACTCTTTGACTGAAAATTAAGGTTGCCTGTGACCAGCTTAAGAAGACCTTGTGTCTGCTATGTTCATATGTCATTTGAATCCACCCACATTTCAATATTTGTTTTTTTAAACTGTGAGTTTGGTCTTCCTAAGGAAGCCTGGGCAGAGTCAGTAGAGAAAGTGGTCAGATCCTGCTTTCTTGTCTAGGGACTGTTGTTTGATCCAACAAGGAGCATTACAAACCATTACAAGCAGACTGATCAATATTGTGCTGCCCACAATATTGGACTCTAGTGGAAGGTTATTAAATGCCTCTTGGTGCCAGACCTTTCATTGTCAGTGTTGTCCCACTCACCTTCCCTTTGTATTGCAATATCAAATTAGATGGGGCACAGCAGAAATCATAGAAACCATTAGAGCAGAGAAGTGCTACAAGCATGAGGTTTGTGGTTTAGCAGCTGGGGGAGTTGCTGAAAACTTCTGAGTTCGTGTGAAGAGCTGAAGGTGATTAAAGGTGATTGTTGCTGATTGATTAGGAGTGGCTGTGTTCCCCACCCTCTTTACATTATTAAGCTGCGCCTTGCCAGAGAGCTAAAGGGCTCTTGGCCTGTGGCTCTTAGCCTGGGGGCTGTGTAAGGACCAGGAACCCAGATTCCTTGTGTTCCCAATAAGGTAAGTAGACTCTCCAGGCGGGGAGCCACATAAACAAACAGGGTTTAAAAGGGGACTGTATATTTTTAAAAAGCTATCATGAAGGAAGAATGCCAGCAGAAGGGTGGGGGCTTTCCAGTGTTTTGCATTGAGTGTCACATGTATTACTATCTGCCCAAAGGACAGAAGTCTTGGGTGTGTGCTCGATGCAAGGAGCTCCTGGTCCTCAGGGAACGAGTTCGTACCCTTGAGGCTGAGGTGACTGACCTGGAGAAGCAGAGACAGTCAGTTAGGCACTCGTAGAAGACTCTTGGGGACGTGTTAGATGAGTCCCACTCTGAACGTGGCACCCCCATTGCTGCCAGGGAGCGTGAGGGTTGAGAGGGAACAGGACACCAGGCTGAGGATAAGGGGAATGCGCCCTCAGAAGGGACTTCTTCTTCAGTTGGTGAGCGGGAATCCTTTCACACCAAGGAACCATCCCAGGGCAGGGGGGGGGGGGGGTCTTGGTAGTTGGTGATTCAATCCTTAGGCAAGTAGACCGCTGGGTGGCAAAACCGTGTACTGACCATATGGTGACTTGCCTGCCTAGTGCGAAGGTCGCAGACATTACGCGTGTAGTAGATAGCCTGATAGACAGTGCTGGGGAGGAATCAGTGGTCATGGTGCATGTTGGCACCAACGATGTGGGGAAATGCAGTCATGAGGTCCTGGAGGAAAAATTTAGGCTGTTAGGTGGGGGACTTAAGGCCAGGACCTCCAAGGTAGCCTTCTCAGAAGTGCTACCTGTTCCACATGCAGGGCTGGAGAGACAGGCACAAATTAGAAGTCTCAATGTGTGGATGAGACGATGGTGTAAGGAGGAAGGGTTTAAGTTTGTTAGGCACTGGGATGCTCTCTGGAACAAGCGGGAGCTGTACAAAAAAGACGGTCTCCACTTGTCCCCAGATGGAACCAGGCTGCTGGTGCTTAAAATCAAAAAGGTGGCAGAGCAGTTTTTAAACTAAATCTTGGGGGAAAGCCAACAGGAGATGAAATGTCTCTGGTTTGGGAGAACTCATCTCAAAGAGATGAAGGGTTAGCTGTTACTTTTCTACTGGGTAATGGATCAGAGTTGTCCACTGAGATGATGACAAACAGAATGGACTGTCTGCCAGAGTCTCGAGGCAGCAGGAGAAAGGTGCCGGGCCTAGCTTGCCTGAGTAATGATAGATGTTTGTACACAAATGCTAGAAGTGTTCAAAGTAAAATTCATGAGTTGGAATGTTTAGTGTTGGTAGAAAACAGACATTGTGGGAATCTCAGAAACTTGGTAGAATGAGGAGAATCAGTGGGACACGGTGATTCCTGGATATGTTATATCAGAAGGATAGGGAGGGAAGGGTTGGAGGTGGGGTGGCTCTGTTTGTCAGAGAGGGCATATGGTCCAGTAAGACTGAGGTCAGAGAATTAGATTCCCTTCTAGAAATGCTTTGGGTTGAAATAGAGGGCTCAAAAGGAAATTTAACTATGGGAGTTTGTTATCGCCCATCAAATCAAAAGATAGAGGACGACTATAATGTGATGGAAGGCTTAAAGATAGTGGCTAGACGTAAAAACTGTGTCGTCATAGGTGATTTTAACTACCTGCAGATTGATTGGGTCAATATGTGTTCTGGTTGAGAGAAAGAGATTGAGTTTCTAGATGCTCTCAATGACTGTGCTATGGAGCAGATGGTCTCTGAACCTACCAAGGGTGGGGCGATCCTGGATTTGGTCCTAAGTAATGCCCAAGACTTGGTGAGAGATGTAAAAGTGATCGCACCGCTTAGGAGCAGTGACCATAACGTTATTGATTTCACCATTTGTATAAGTAGAGAGATGCCCCAAAAGACCAGCACAACCACATTTAACTTTAAAAGGGGTAAATTCTCTGAGATGAGGAGGCATGTGAAGAGAAAACTGAAAGGAAAAGTAAATGCAGTCAAAACTCCTGGGGAAGCTTGGAGGCTATTTAAAACTTCAATCCTAGAAGCTCAGTTAAAATATATACCACAAGTTAGGAAAGACACAAACAAGTATAAGAGAAGGCCTGCATGGTTAACAAACAAAATAATGGAAGCTGTAAAAGGTAAGAAGGACTCCTTTAAGCTGTGGAAAGCTAGTCCAAGTGAATTAATAAAAGGGAACACAGGCTGTGGCAAATCAAATGCAAGACTGTGATCAGGCAGGCAAAAAAAGACTATGAGGAGCATTTTGCAAAAAACATAAAGACTAACAATAAAAATTTCTTCAAATATATTAGAAGCAGGAAACCAGCCAGGGAGGCAGTGGGGCCCTTGGATGACCAAGGGGTAAAAGGATTACTGAAGGAGGATAGGGAAATGGCTGAGAAGCTGAATGCATTTTTTGCCTCCGTCTTCACTGTGGAAGATGAGAAGTGTTTGCCTGCTCCAGAACCACTTATATTGGAAGGGGTGTTGAAAGACCTGAGTCAGATTGAGGTGATAAGAGAGGAGGTCCTACAAGTGATAGACGAATTAAAAACTAATAAGTCACCAGGTCCAGATGGCGTACATCCAAGAGTTCTGAAAGAACTCAAAGTTGAACTTGTGGATCTTCTGACAAAAATATGTAACCTTTCATTGAAATCTGCTTCCGTTTCTGAGGACTGGAAGGTAGCAAATGTCATCCCCATCTTTAAAAAGGGTTCCAGAGGAGATCCGGGTAACTACAGACCAGTCAGTCTGACTTCAATACCGGGAAAGTTGGTAGAAACCATTATCAAGGACAAAATGAGTAGACACATTGATGAATACGAGTTATTGAGGAAGACTCAGCATGGGTTCTGTAAGAGAAGATCTTGCCTCACTAACCTGTTACATTTCTTTGAGGGGGTGAACAAACATGCGGACAAAGGAGACCCATTAGATATTGTTTACCTCGACTTCCAGAAAGCTTTTGATAAAGTTCCTCATCAAAGGCTCCTTAGTAAGCTCGAGAGTCATGGAGTAAAAGGACAGGTCCTCTTGTGGATCAAAAACTGGCTAATTAATAGGAAGCAGAGAGTGAGTATAAATGGGCAGTCTTCGCAGTGGAGGACGGTAAGCAGTGGAGTGCTGCAGGGCTCAGTACTGGGTCCCATGATCTTTAACTTGTTCATAAATGATTTGGAGTTGAGAGTAAGCAGTGCAGTGGCCAAGTTTGCAGATGACACTAAATTGTTCAGGGTGGTGAGAACCAGAGAGGATTGTGAGGAACTCCAAAGGGATCTGTTGAGGCTGGGTGAGTGGGCGTCAATGTGGCAGATGCAGTTCAATGTGGCCAAGTGCAAAGTAATGCACATTGGGGCCAAGAATCCCAGCTACAAATACAAGTTGATGGGGTGTGAACTGGCAGAGACTGACCAAGAGAGAGATTTCGGGGTCATGGTAGATAACTCACTGAAAATGTCAAGACAGTGTGCGATTGCAATAAAAAAGGCCAACGCCATGCTAGGAATTATTAGGAAGAGAATTGAAAATAATCAGCCAGTATCATAATGCCCCTGTATAAATCGATGGTGCGGTCTCATTTGGAATACTTTGTGCAATTCTGGTCACCATACTTCAAAAAGGATTTTATAACATTGGAAAAGGTGCAGAAAAGGGCAACTAGAATGATTAAAGTTTTGGAACACTTTCCCTATGAAGAAAGGCTGAAACGCTTGAGGCTCTTTAGCTTGGAGAAACGTCAGCTGCGCGGTGACATGATAGAGGTTTACAAGATCATGCATGGGATGGAGAAGGTAGAGAAAGAAGTACTTTTTTCTCTTTCTCATAATAGAAGAACTCGTGGGCATTCGGTGAAATTGCTGAGCAGTCAGGTTAGAACGGATAAAAGGAAGTACTTATATTTATATATGTAAATTTTTGGCCACTGTGTGACACAAAGTGTTGGACTGGATGGGCCATTGGCCTGATCCAACATGGCTTCTCTTATGTTCTTATCTCAAAATTGGCCAAGAAACAGTCTTTTCACCTACTTTACACTTCAGATGTCCATTAATGTTTTATTATAGTTCTGGAGTACCAGAATCTGGAACAGTTCAGACAGGATGGCTCAAATAAATTCTAGCATCTTGGCAACCAAGCAACTAATATTGCTGAGCACCACTTCCTTTCCCATGACCTTCTGAAGCACTGGTCATTTATTCTTCCTACAGGAATTCTCAATAAGTTAGAGAACAGAAACCCCATCCTAGAACTACCTTGCTAGTAAGAGACAAAATAGCTAATGCTTATTAAATTAAATGCTTCAATTGAATTCAAAGGGTATCATTGTCATTGCAGTTCAGATTTCTACTTAAGTGGTTGTATGCACAAGCTTTTTCCTTTACTGCCAGTACGAAATAAAAAGCTGAAATCATTAAGGTACAGTAGAATTAAATGTTTTGACATGTGCTTAACTATTTTAAGTGTACAAGAAAACAGTACCCTTGAAATCTTGAGATAAAGGTAGTAGTCATTTTCTGCCATGCAACTGGCAGTTATAGAAAGACTTCTAGGCTTTCTGAGTTAATTGTACAGTAGCAACACTGTGGTTGAACAGTTTTCAAAAACCAAAAGCGGTAACATTCATAGGCTTAACATATGGGTGAGAAAATATGTGGCAACAGGGTATGCATATTCAGGCAGACTGATGCAAATTAAGCTCCATTTGTAATGTACAAAAGCAAGGGATGTAGTGTTTCCCAGTGCCTCACATCACATGCAGCCTTGTTTCAAAACAGCACCAGTGGTGACTTATACCAGCTGTCCTGACAAGAGAAGATGAATATGTTGCAAACACATATTCTTCATATTATTTCCCAGATTATCACAATTCAGTTGCTGAATATGTGCACAGCAGCATTCCCCTGGACTACCTTGAATTAGGGGGACTATTGTACTCCTTGGAGGAATGGAGTGCAAAGATAAGGCTGGCTTAATTATGCTGCCTCATTTTGTCTGGCACACTGGGGCAAATGTGGATGTACTTGATTAAGGTAACCTTGCCTCCTGCAGAAAAGACTCCTTGCCATTTCCTGTCAGCAAGTTCTGGCATACCTTAACAACAGCATGAAGCTAGGCGATCATCATGACTCATCAGTGGAGATGAGTTGAAATTTGTGCGAACTTTGTTTTTGTTTCATTAATATCCCAACTTTCTCCCCAATGGGGACCCAAAATTACTTATATAGTTCCCTTCCCCTCCATTTTATCCTCACAACAATCTTTTGAGGTAGTTTAGGGTAAGAGTATATGTCTGACCTAAGGTCAACGAAGCTTCCATGGGTATTTGAACCTAGGTCTCCTAGATCCTAGTCTGACACACTAAGCACTACACTTTCATTTTCTCTCTGTCTATGATGGGTTGATTCATTGGCAAAAGGTCATGGAACTGGTAAAGTTGTTACATTTGAGAGGAGAGAAAATAAAGGAACAATTATGAGCACTATGAATGGGTGAAGAGAGACAACAACAAAAAATAGGGTGGGGAGGGGGAGAAGAGAGTTTTACTCAATTCAATCTCTTCTTGTTTTTGAGCTCAGGGGATGTAACATAGGGAGTAATGTGAACTCAGATGATGTCATCATCCACAGACATGATGACACTGATAGGGCCATTAATGTGTGTGAGGACAAAGAACAAGGAATAGTTATACTACTGAACCAATGGACAGAACTGAGGATTGGGTCACCAAGGCAGATACTCTGAGCATGCTATCCAATCAGCTTGGGACAGGCCAATATGGAAGGTGCAGACATACCTCCAGGTCCCTTGCCATGGCTCACTGCATCCCAGCCAAGTCCCCAGTGCATTCATTGGCAGAGGTGCTGAGGCTTGGCCTGCTCTCGGTAGGTGATAATGCAGGAGACAGTGACTGACATAGCTACTATAGAAGAAAGCAGTGGAAAACAGCTTGGGGTGACAAAGCATCTTGCACCAATCCTGAGAGAGAAGTCAGCAGGGGCAGATTGGCCATTAAAGTCCCCAGAAAAGTCCCAGTGGGATGATTGTCTGGGAGGCTGCCCCCCTCCTGGGGCTACCCTACCACAGGGGTGATCTCCCCACCAGGCCCATGCACACAAACAGAGCCAGTGCCAGGTTTTTGGTGCCCTAGGTGAGGCCTCCACACCTCACCCCACTGGCCTCCCCCTCCACTGTCAGCTCTCCCTTCTTTGCAAGGCTCCCAGCTCTGCTTTTGGTGCAGGATCTTTGTGGGGAGTGGGTAGAATTTTGTCTCTTCCTCCTTAATCCTCCCCTTGAAGACAGAACTTTACAAAAGAACAATAAATTTTATAAAATATCCTACAGACCTCTTGCTAGCCCTTCTTTTTTGTAAAAGGGGGGAGAGAATGTCTTAAAATCTGGGTTGTGAGGGAGGGGTGCCTAAACTGTATCAGGACAATTTGGGAGTGCATGGTCACAGGCTGGCACGAGGCCACCGCCCCAGGTCTGTTGGCACCTATACTTTGCAGTGCCCAGGTTGTGTTTAGCCGTCTGTGCCATTCAAAGGCAGAAATCTCCCTCAGCTGGAATGTAAAAAGAGCTTGCAGTGGCTTCGCTCTGTTTTCCCTGTCCCCTGCCTAGGAATAGCATTAATCAACTGTCCCCTGTGCCACCATGGGGTGGTGTTGGGAGGCAGGAAGGAGCCAGAGTGCAGCCCAACAACCCCAGGTGGGGCCAGGTTTTGGTTTGGCAGCTTGACTCTCAGAACATGGGGAGGGGGTGGAAGGAACAAGCTCAGAGGCAGCTGCCTGACCAGATGGCCCACACAAGTTCCCCACAGGAGCCAGCTTGCTAGGGCTCAGGTGCAACTCCACTCCACCAGGAAGCAGCCACTGCCACCTTGCCTCTGCTCCCCCACGTCGCCCTCTGCAGCACCTTCTGCTCTGCTGTGCGACCCTCCAGGCACCCCCCCCCACTGCCCTGGCTGGCTCTGCCTCCCCTGCAGCTCCCATACTGGGCCTCTGCAAAGAAGTACTGGGGGGAGGCAGCTGCCTGTGCCCCAAGATCACAGCACTGAAGAAGAAGCCTCCATCAGCCATCCTTGCCTGGAACGGAACATGATCTGCCTGCTGCCTCCCCTCACTTGCAGTCATGACTGGGGTGGACGAGACAGAGAAGGCCAGCTGGTGCAAGCTGTGGGGCATGCATGTGCACATCCATCCTTCTGCAGGGTGCCCCCCTGGGGACTGGGACTAGGGCGTGGCAGCTGCCACTGCCTCTGCCTGTGCTTCCTCCTTCTAACCTGCAGTAACCCACCCCTGCCAATAGAAAATGCCCTAGTCAGCAGCCTACTTGTCCGACTCCTTCATGCCAATCCTGCACACACACAAAACATCCCACAAGGCCCACTCTGACTCTAAATGAGGACTGGTCATGATCTGCTGCTGCCTGGAGCTGAAGCAAAAGACATGCCCAGTCTGGCCTTCAATGTGTTTGAACTGGACTCACTATGGAAAGGAATATACCTGGCAAGGTCTTTTTTGTAGAAAAAGCCCAGCAGTGACTCATTTGCATATTAGGCCACACACCTTGACACCAAGACAACTGGAACTGCATTCCTAATATGCCAAGTCAGCATTCTTCCATCTGAAGCGGGCAAGGCAGTTGGCTCCTTTCCTTGAGCGCCAGGACCTCGCAACAGTGATCCACGCAACGGTCACCTCAAGATTAGACTACTGTAATGCCCTCTACTTGGGGCTACCTTTGTGCCGGACCCGGAGGCTGCAGCTAGTGCAGAACGCGGCGGCCAGGCTGTTGTTGGGACTCCCGAAATGGGAACATATACGGCCGGGGCTATGTGGACTGCACTGGCTGCCGATTATATACCGGGTCCAGTACAAAGTGTTGGTCATTACCTTTAAAGCCTTATACGGCTGAGGACCCGCCTACCTGAGGGATCGTCTTTCCCCATATGAACCCCAGAGAGCACTGAGGTCAGCTGGGAAAAATCTAATGACTATCCCTGGGCCGAAAGAGATCAAACTTCAGAACACCAGAGCACAGGCCTTTTCAATCGCGGCCCCTGCCCTATGGAACCAGCTCCCTGAGGAGGTGCGGGCCCTGCGGAACCTTGATCAGTTCCGCAGGGCCTGCAAGACTACCCTCTTTAAACTTGCATATTCGGACTGCTGAAGAAGGCTGTTAACTAAGGATCCGCTAACGCGGTTCTAATCAAAGACTATACCGCTGTGTAAACTGTATAGATTGTATAAACTGACAGAATTAGCGTCAAACACCATCGGCACTGTCAGACCAAGTTATTTTAATTGTATTAACTGGTTTTTAATGTTGTTAAATGTAAAGTTTTATATTGTTAAATTTAAGGTTTTATCTATTATTGTATGTCTTATGAAATGCTGTTAGCCGCCCTGAGCCTGCCTGGGTGGGGAGGGCGGGATACAAATAAAATTTATTATTATTATTATTATTATTATTATTATTATTATTATTATTATTATTATTATTATTATTCCTGCTAAAAAAAAACCCTGTACCTTGCCATGGCAAAGAAGACTCCTGATCAGTCATGGCTCTGCCACAGTTAGGGACATATATAGTCCAGCCTTGGTCTGTGAAATCTGGCCCACCCAGTGAAGGACAGGTTTGTCCAACCTCACCTAGCTGGCTACTCACCCTATCTGGCATGGCAGGCACCTTCTGCCTGGGCAGGCTCTCTGTCCCTCCTTGCCAGAGGCAGGCCCAGGGCAGGCTGGGTATGGGCCTATTTTACAGGGCTGATTATCTCTCCAATTTGCCCCTGTGATAACATAAATAAGATGAGTATGAGGAGATGTGATTTCCTAGCTGTCAACTTGGAAGCAAGTATGCCTATATGGAGTAAGTAGAAGTTATGTTTAAGGCCTTTAATGTTGCAGATGAGATACGTAAAAGTGATAGTTGTGACCTGTAGTTCAACACATTTACTTTGCCTTGGGTGTTTTTGTCCAGAGGTATGGAAGCAAATGAATGAGCCATTCCAGACAAGCATTCTCAAAAAGCAAGACATTGCATCAATGGCTGATGATTAGGTAGTCAATAATGAGTCCTAATGGGATATTATTATATTGTGAAAGAACTAATTAGAGCAAAATCTCTAATGACTGTTTGGCAGTAAAAGCATTTCAGAGGCACAGCATTGTGTCTTAACATTACTAGCTAATCCTTTCAATGAAACCATATGCACTGCAAGACATTGTAACACATACCTGCAGAAACTTTTGAAAGTGGTACAGGCAATCAAATTGCACACAGAATGGACTTTACTGAGATCAGTATGTGAAGAAATGTGTTGATAAAGGCACAGAATTTAACTCTGGCTTTAGTGATAGCAGACTGAGACTGCTGAGACTTCTGGAACTACGTCAGAATAAAACTTTCATGCCACATAATGTCAAATTTAATGAGCCTGATTTAGAAGAGGATTACGCTGCCCTGAAATGTGAAACTTATTTTGAAGACCTTCTGAGAAACCTTGATCCATTGAAACAATTCCCTGTACAACACCACAAGCAGATTGAAAATATAATCAGGAATTCAGTAATAACCAGGAGGAAGGAATTAACAGCTAAAGTATGAACTAAATGTAGACATGTTCATCAACATGCTATTTTCTTTTTAAACTGAAAGCAAAGGGTTTTATTGATCGGTATTAAAACACCTATTTTTATCAATTTTACAAGTTCACAGTTGAAATACCAATCAAACTTTAACAGAATTCTAAATATCACATATCACAAAATATCTTTACCTCTGATTTATCCTGGCTTTGACAGATTTTATTCAGTAGTATTCTAAATGCTATATGCAGAAAACATTATATTATTAATGCATTGCAGCTATTTGTAAGGGTCCACCAGCTGTTTTATGACCTAGAGTAAATCTGGAGTTGTGAAGAGTTTGCATTCAGGTGAATAACTTTAACAAGTCATTCAGGGCCCATTTCTATAGTCCAGTTTTGTCACATCAGGATACATAGGCCTGAGCAAAAAGTAAGAACACTTTTTGAACTGGCACTAATCTTAGCCTTGGCTGAAGCAGTCACTGGTTCTTGCTTACATTCCTAGAATGACACATAAATGCTATGCAGGTATATATCCATGACACTGGCAGAGGCAGGAAATAATGAGAGAACAGTCTATACAGTCTACAACACAGACAGCTCTAAAGCACATCTTGAAAGGTGTTAGAATGATCTTGCTATGATGTGCACCTGTGTCTTATTCTTCTTTCTGCTATCAGATGTTAGTGGCAAGTGGAGCAGGCTGGCATGCTCCATTTCCCATTCATAGCATATTGCTTTGGCTGCAACAGCATACATGACTATGATACCTGAATTAATCTCTTCAATAAGTTTACAATCAAAGAATGCTATTATGGTTGCTGATTCAGTACCCCTAGGACTATATATAGCTAGACACAGATGTTTGGGGTCATCAAAGTGTGAGTAATATAGAGTTATTAAATAAGGTTTCCTTGGTTTAGCACAACCATTGATTTTCTATAAGAATGCTTCCTCCACCTCTCAGCATTCCATCAAATTGACATAATTCCTGCTTTCTGTATATAATTTTGTGTTTGTGTTCATGTTGTCTTTAAGGTCTGTTTCTCATTAAACACTTCTCTGTTTTTTGTCAAAGCCAAAATGTGTATGTGTTGTCATTTTGGACACTACTAAAGAATTAGAAAGTATTATTACTAAGATGGGGCACCATATTTCAAGACTGTGGCTTGAATCATAAGCCTTCTTTCTGCTTTTACCTCTTTTTGTCCACTGCAGAGGCATTTCTCTGCTGTAGACTGCGTTCCTTTTTACCAAGTTAGGGCTTCCTGACCGCCCCCCCCCCCAGAAGGGCAGGGGTCCCTCCCACTCCCAGACCCCACCGCTCTGCTACCAATCAGCTGGCCATAGGGAGGACTTACCACTCCCAAAGCAAGAAACATCTGACATTTCAGCGATGTGCCTATATTACTCCAACATAATCCAGAAGTGATGTAGGCATGTTGAGGATGTTTAGGCAATGTTCTAGTTTTGGGGCAAAAACTCAATGGTAGTTGCTAATTCTATCATAGGGTGTTTTCGCACTTACGTTTTACTGGCGCGACGACCCTCCTCACGCCGGCGGATCTGCAGTGATTTCGCACTAGAAGCGCCGGCGCAGCCCAAAGAGCCGGCTACTTCCATCGCTAAGCCAGCGCAAACGTTTTCCTGCTTCTTGGCGGTTTCCGTTTGCGCTGGCTTAGCGACGGAAGTAGCCGGCGCAATGGGCTGCGCCGGCGCTTCTAGTGCAAAATCACTGCAGATCCGCCGGCGTGAGGAGGGTCTTCGCGCCAGTAAAACGTAAGTGCGAAAACACCCATAGAGTTTTTGACCAATAACCAAAGCATCACTCAAACATCCCCAGCATGCCTATGTGACTTCCATATGACTTCCAGGTCACACTGGAAGTCACACAGGTGCATCACTGAAACATTGAATGAAACTTCCGGCTTCCAGGAAGCCCACCCCCACTCCCCAACCATCTGTCTGGAGGGACCTAGCAACTCCATACTAGATACAAAAGTATTATTACTACATATTTTTACTAGGTACTTCTCAGCATGAGTTAAAGAGGCCATCCAAACAAATGGACAGAGTTGTCATCAATATGCAGATGATACTCCACTCCATCTTTCAGCAGGTTTCAGGAAGGCTGAAGAAACTGAACCAGTGCCTAGAGGCAGTTTTATGATGGATGACAGAGGTGCTACTGGTAGGAGGAAGCATTGACCCAGGAAGTGGGGTGTTCATGTTCTGAAGCTACACTCCCCAAAAAGGAGCAGCTTTATAGTCTGTGGATGCTGCTTGATCCAGGACTACTGGAAAAGCAGGTTGTAGTGGTGGCCAGAAGTGCATTTAACTATCTTATGACTGCAACTGCAGACTTTCCTGGGAAAAAATGATCTTTGCACTGTGGTGCATACCTTAGTTATGTCTAGGATTGCCAGGTCCTATCACCTGTCTGGTGGGAAGATTTGGATGGGGGAAGTTCTGCGGGTGGATGGGAATGTCACATAATATCCCAGATGTGATGACATCACCTGATGCCAAGCCAGCTGGAACTGCGTTCCTGTGCATTCCTGCTCAAAAAAAGACCAGCTGTTGCCTGTTCTCTCCAACTCACCTTCTTTGACTTGCTATTACCTTGTAGATCAGTTCTCAGATGCAGGCCTGCCAGACATTTCGAAGTTCAGCAGAACAAGTAGGCTGAGAATTGCATTCTCAGAATTACATTCTCAGCCCAGCCAGCCAGCTGGTCACTGGGTTAGAGCCTAGATGTGTTGGCTGTTCTACACTGGTCTTCCCTGATTGCTGCTTCTCCCTGGGGTAAGGCTTGGTATCCACAGCTGGGACATCAGCTCAGGAAGGCAACTACAACTGTGATGTCAGTTCCATAGCTGGTATTGCAGTGACAGGTTTAATTGTGATGCTACAGTACCAGAAAATTGGGTTCTACTGAACTGACATAAAAATCTGGTAATACAGATTATCATGATGTTTGGTACCTGCTTTTCCAAAATGGGAAACACATGAAGATCATGCACAAGAAGGAGTGATGCCTGCTGACAAAATAATTCTGAATGGCTTGTTTAAAAGTTTTCAGCAATATGTAAATTGTAAACAAATCTATATCCTCAAATGGTTATTGTTTTTCATTCCCTTATATTATGAAGGCAGCTGTTTATAAGAGCATACCACATAGTATGGGAAATTACTCATTCTCATGTATGAATCCCTTTAAGTGAGAATGTCCACCGTGTGTTAGCTCATAAACAGTTGTGAACTGTAAATCACATATGCAATGTTCTTGGTCACATTCTCTGACAGTTTGTTCTTGCATGCTAATTGGCAGGTTCCCAGGGGCCATATTTTTTCCCACTGAATACTGAAAAGGTTTAGTGCTACAAGGATAAAATGCAAATTGTATTAAATTACAGACAACATGCAACACAATGTCACACATTGTAGAATAATGATCACAATTGCTAAAGGGAATATAGCATAAAATAAGGAATTTAAAGAAATTGAAATTAAATTTCTGACTGGTTGAAACTTATTTTTAAAAGGCTTCATTAATATGCAGAATCTTTTATGGCAATTTCATTGTCAATTATTTTTAAAAACTTTTGAAAACTTTTTGATTTAAGTATTGCACAGGGTTCTATTCCACAGGGCTCTATCTTGCCTTTCCTCTTGTTCAATATGTATGTAAGACTGCTGGGAAGAGGAAGAAGAGAACTGCTCTTGAAAGAACAGCTTTGAGAGAACTGTGACTTACCCAGCTGCTGCATGTGGGAGGATCAGAAAAACTGAGTTCCATTTGTAAAAAGTGTTTTCTCACTCAGGGTGATGGGATGATGAAGATTTCCATCTGTCTGCTTTATACATTTTGGTTATTTCCCCATTTTTGTGGGAAAAATATTAGGAAGTTTGTCAGCAACTAGGGTTCAGCAAAATCCTCACAGGGGGGTTGAACAATGGAGCCCAGAAGCAAATATTTGGGTGGGGGTGGGGTTTAAGAAAGAAAGAGCACAATAAAATTTGGAGGTTCTGGAGCTCCGGTCCTGTGCACTCCTGCCCAAAATGAGGCCTGGACCTATCACTTGCACCTTAGAGCTGAGATAATTCTAGAACCCTTAGAGAAAACTTTAGCATTCTCAGCCCTGTTTAGGATTAACTGTCAGAACTGGAAGAACTTCAATCGAGGCCCAGGACTTCGTTACAAAAGTATAGGCGTTTATTGAGAACTACAAGGCTGAAGGTACAGGATAACACTGATACCGAAGGCTAGCATTAGTTACATTTTATGCGATTATGGCAACAACAATAAAACGATCTTTCACACGGCCAGAGACAACTGTCTGTTTCTCAGGGTCTGTTATCAGTGAGGGAGGATGAAGTCCTGCTGAGAAGGCCTGGCCGGCCCGGCTTCAAAGGGGCACCTGCAGATGTTGACCAGAGGCTGTCACCCTCCAGTGATCACAGTTTGTTTGGAATGCATAGGAATTTTGGTTAATGGCCTACAGCAGGGTACACTGGGTTAGTATCTGGTTACAATATGGAGTCAGTCCGGCTAACAGCACACAGGAAAGTTACAAGTTCTGACATACTGCCCCCCCCCTAAGCTTTCGCCCTGGGCTTGTGAGGGTACAGTAGGTGGAATTTCTTAAGCAGTTGTGGAGCTGATACATCACTAGCTTTGACCCACTCGTCACAGCTTGGGGGAAAATATTTCCATCGGACTAAGTAGTACAGTACCCCCCGCTTGACCCTGGAGTCTAGGATCTCCTGCACCTCATGGTGGCTCTGGCCCTTCACTCGCGTAGGAGGTGGCTCGGGAGGGCGAGGGTGCCAGGATGTAGCTCCAGGATCTTTGCGAAGAAGGCTGCAATGAAAAACAGGGTGGATCTTACTCAGTAATTTGGGCAGCTCTAATTCCACAGTTACGCTGTTAATCACTCGTTTTATTTTGAACTGACCCAAGTACTTGTAGGCCAGCTTCCGGCAAGCCTGAGGTAGGGGAAGGTTCTTGGTTGACAGGAACACTTTCTCCCCTTCCTTAAATTCCCACTGGGGGGAGTGTTTTTTGTCAAACTGCCGTTTGTATTCTTCTTTAGCCTTCTCCAGGTTTTCTTGAATCACTTCCCACCCTTGGCGGACCCCCTCCCACCACTGTTGAGAAGAGGTCTGTTTGGGGGCCCCTGCTGATAATGGGAGATGAGGGAAGGGCTTGCCCTCATACCCATTCACTATTTGGAACGGGGAGATTTTTGTGGAGCTATGCAAGCTGTTGTTGTACCCGTATTCGGCAAAGGCCAATAGTTCTACCCAGTTTGACTGCTGAAAGTTGACGTAGCATCTGAGGTACTGTTCTAGAAGCCCGTTCACCCTCTCCGTCTGGCCGTCCATCTGCGGGTGGTAGGCGGAGCTGAGCCCTTGTTCTATCCCTGCAATTTTGCAAAACTCCCGCCAGAAGTTGGCAACGAACTGTGGCCCGCGGTCACTAATGACCTTATCTGGGAACGAGTGGAGGCGGACCACGTGGGTGAAGAATAGGTAGGCCAACTGCTTGGCGGTGGGCAGTTGCTTGCACGGGATGAAGTGGGCTTGTTTGGAAAAAGTGTCTACCACTACTAGGATCACGGTTTTTCCCTGGGAGGGAGGGAGTTCAACTATGAAGTCCATTGAGACCACTGCCCACGGCCTGGTTGCAGTTGGCAGGGGGACTAGGTGGCCGGGCGGTTTCCCCCCCCCCCTCCGTTTTGCCATGATGCATGTCGGGCAGGAACTTACAAACTCCGACACGTCCTTTTTTAATTGCGGCCACCAAAATTGCCGGGTGATCAGGTTCAGCGTTTTCACGTAGCCGAAGTGCCCCACTAAGCGGCTTGAGTGGCACTGCTCTAGCACCTCCCCCCGTAGGCTCTTCGGCACATAGATCTTCCCGCTGCGGTACCAGAGCCCCCCTTCTCTACCTCTTCGGGCCTTTCCCCTCCCTCCGCCTCTGTTTCGGCCACGAAGCGTTCCTTTTCTTTTGGCTCTGGGGTCCCTGTTTTTTTTCCCGACCGGGTGGTGACTCCGCCCGCCACTTGGGTGGAGGGAATGAGGGAGTCTATTACTTCCTCCCTTTGGCTGTCGTGCTGGGGCATGCGCGAGAGTGCGTCGGCTAAGAAATTCTTGGTGCTGGGGATGTGCTTTAGCAAAAAGTCAAATTTGGTGAAAAACCCCGCCCACTGTATTTGCTTGGCAGTTAATTTTCGGCGGCCAGTTAGCGCTTCCAGATTTTTGTGGTCCGTCCAAATTTTGAACGGGACCCGGGCTCCTTCCAGCCATGACCGCCAGGTTTTGAGAGCGAACATGATCGTAAAAGCTTCCTTGTCCCATACTGACCAGTTTCTCTGCTCGTTCGAAAATTTGTGGGAAATGTACGCACAGGGCCGGAGCCCCCCCTCATCTTCTCGCTGCATCAATAGTGCCCCCACCGTGACGTCAGAAGCGTCACATTGCAGCACGAACGGCTTTAACTCATTGGGGTGGGCTAGCACCGGTTCGCTAGTGAACAACCTTTTCAATTCCTCGAAGGCGCACTGGCACTCGGGCGACCATGGCAGGTGCGCTCCGGGTTTTTTCGCTTCCTCCCCTTTTCCTTTTGTTTTGAGGAGCTCTGTGAGGGGCAACATGACTTGGGCAAACCCTTTGATGAACCCGCGGTAAAAATTTGCGAACCCAAGGAATGATTGTAACTGCCGTCGGGTTCGAGGCGGCTCCCAGTCTAAGACTGCTTGGATTTTCGCGGGGTCCATCGCTAGCCCTTCCCCCAACACTCTAAAGCCAAGGTAATCTAGTTCCGACTTGTGGAACTCCCATTTGGTCAATTTAGCATACAATTTGTTCTGATACAGGGTATTTAACACTTTTCTGACCAGTGGCACATGCGACTCAAGGTCTTTCGAGTAAATAATGATGTCATCCAGGTAGACCACCACCCCCTGGTACAAATATTCCCTTAGCACCTCATTGATAAAGTTCATAAACACTCCCGGTGCTCCTTGCAGCCCAAATGGCATCACTAAGTATTCAAATTGTCCCATCGGCATGTTGAACGCCGTTTTCCACTCGTCCCCCTCCTTGATTCGGACCCGAAAGTACACATCACGGAGGTCAAGCTTGGTGAACACTTTGCCCTCTGCTACCGTGCTTAGCAAGTCTTTTATCAGCGGGATTGGGTAGGCGTTTGACATGGAAATCCCGTTTATCCCGCGAAAATCTGTGCAAAGTCTCAAACTTCCATCCTTCTTCTTTCGGAATAACACGGGGCAGCATGGGGGGCCGTGGCAGGCCGGATGAACCCCCGTTTCAAGTTTTTGCCTATGAACTTTTTAAGTTCCGCCTTCTCCGCCCAGCCCATCGAGTAGAGTTTAGCTTTCGGCAGCTCTTGCCCTGGTATTAGCTCGATGGCGCAATCGGTTGGGCGGTGCGGGGGCAGTTCGTCCGCCTCCTGTTCGCTAAAGGCCCCTCTCAGATCCCGGTATTCTCTGGGGATCGCTTTCACTTCTTCTATGGTCAGGCACAGTCGCTCGTTTTGAGGCGGCGCTTTGGGTCCCCATTCCTCCCGCCAGTGGTGGTGCTCACACCGCCAGTTCGGGAAGCGCACGATTTGTGCTTCCCACTGTATGTCTGGCTGGTGCCTCGCTCACCAACCCGCCCCCACCACTACATCGAATGAGGAGGAGGGCGTTACCATGAACACTTCTATTCCCCAGTGATCCTCGGTCCCTACCGGCACCGCCTGGGTTTCCTCGGTGCACGGTTCCCCTTTCATCACCGACCCGTCCATTTGTTCGAACTGGATTGGGTGGGGTAGGGGGGATTTGGCTAGCCTGAGAGCCTCTACTAGGTGGGGGGTAATGATGTCCCTAGTGCAACCTGACTCAATTAGGGCTCGGGTGTGCATAAAGCGTTTTAGGCTGGGGTTCAATAAAGTCACTGCCATAAATAAAAATTCCCCGGTAACCCTCACCGTCATCGGTGCCGGCGTTTCCCGGACCTGCTTTGTGGCACCTATTAAAGCAGGTCGCTGTCGTTTCCCGCCGACTCGGGGTCCCACGACTCCTCACTCGACTCCGCGATGGTTATAGTTTCCTCGTCAATCGCCATGGATGTGGCGGCGGCGCCCTGACTGGGCTCTTTGGCGCGCCCTCCTCCCTTCTTCGGGGTGCCCACGAACGGCGGGGTGGCCGGCGGCGGCTTCGCGGGGCAGTTGGCGGCTAGGTGCCCTGGGTCTCCACATCTGAAGCACCTCCTGCTGGTCCCGATCGGGGTAGAGGTTGCAGGCGGTTTCTTCCCCTCTGGCTTGGGTGCCAGGGGGGCTGGTGTTCCCCCCTTCTTTCCCAGTTGCTGCTGGTGACACATCCCGACATGTTGCAGGTTAGTCTCCACTTCATCTGCCAACTGGATCCAACCCACCAGGGTATCGGGTCTCCCTTGGTGGTAACATCTATCTAATATGTTCGCGTTCAGGCCATTCTTGAACACCGTGTACTTCATCAGTTCGCTCCAACCCCTCACCGCTGCACAGTGGGTCATGAACTCGGTGGCGTACTCTCGGGTGGTGCGGTTCCCCTGCTCGATCCTCTGGAGGGCTTTGATGGCCTTTTCCTCTCGCAGGGGGTCCCCGTACTGCCGTAGCATCGCTTGGAGGAACTCCGCTACCGTGGCCAGCTCGGGTTTTCGCCCGGTGTATAACCCCACGTACCATTTTCTCGCGGTCCCCTTGAGTTTGGATGTGATGTGGTCTTCTCGGCTTGCTTCCGTCGGGTAGCTTGCTCCCCAGTGCGTGAAAAAACTGTTGCACTGGATGGTGAAGTACTCCACCTCGTCCCCATCTCCGTCAAACGTGATCTGCTGTTCGCGGACCCTCCCGCCGTCGCCTCCTCCCGGCACTGTGGGCGCTGCAGGCGGCGGCCCGGCTGGGGGCGGTTGAGGTGGGGCTACGGGGCCCGGCGCCGGTGGAGGGGCCGCCGGTGCGGCCAGGGTGGCGGGTGCAGCCGGGGCCGGCGGGGTGGGTGCTGGCGGCCCGACCGGGCCCCCTCCTCCCCCGTCATGAGGGGCAGCGGGTTGCCCCGGCGCCCCGCCAGCTGGGGCTACAGGGACCCCGCCGGTGGGCGCTGCCGGTGGGGCGGGCCCTCCACCTGGTGGCCCGGCCGGCGCCACCGGCACGGCCCCTTGCAGTGCTTGAATTTGATCGCGAATCACGGTCAGTTGCAGTTGCATCTCCTCCACCATTTGGACGCGGGTTTCGTGGACCTGGTCGTGTATCTCTCTCACCCACTGGAACAGCTCGTTGCGGAGTACTCGGGCCGGGTCCTCACTCCCGGGGATTGGGCCCTCTTTTCTGTCGGGGTCCCAGTCGTCCCCGCCTGCGCCGGTGGCGAGCACCCGGTATCTCTCGTCCGCCGCGTCCATGAGCGTGGTGGATTTCCGTGGGCTCCAGCTCCACGAGGGGAAGACGGCGGTGGAGAAGTGTGCCGGGTCTTTGACTTTGCATCTCACCGCGGTCACTCTGGGCTCCAGCAGCCTCTCCTCTGGTGGTGTGCTGGGCTCTCCGTTGTCTGGAGCCTTTGCTGCCATCCAGCCAGGTTGCCAGTTCAGATAAGTCCCAGTATAAAGGGATCAGTGTTATAATGTCAGAACTGGAAGAACTTCAATCGAGGCCCAGGACTTTGTTACAAAATTATAGGCGTTTATTGAGAACTACAAGGCTGAAGGTACAGGATAACACTGATACTGAAGGCTAGCATTAGTTACATTTTATGCGGTTATGGCAACAACAATAAAACGATCTTTCACACGGCCAGAGACAACTGTCTGTTTCTCAGGGTCTGTTATCAGCGAGGGAGGATGAAGTCCTGCTAAGAAGGCCTGGCCGGCCCGGCTTCAAAGGGGCACCTGCAGATGTTGACCAGAGGCTATCTGTCACCCTCCAGTGATCAGTTTGTTTGGAATGCATAGGAATTTTGGTTAGTGGCCTACAGCAGGGTACACTGGGTTAGTATCTGGTTACAATATGGAGTCAGTCCGGCTAACAGCACATAGGAAAGTTACAAGTTCTGACATTAACAAACTTTTCCAGTAGAAATGGACCGTGAGAAGCCAAGAGTAATCTCAAACCATGAGGTGATGGTGGAAAGTGAAGAGACTGGGCTACCCTGGGCTGTCTAAGTCATGACTCTTGAATCACACCCTTTCATAATTTGATTAAATGCCTTGAATATGAGCAGAAGTATTTATAACATTTTGAAGTGCTTAGCCTTCTGATCAAGCCATTGTCCTGGCACCACATTGTCTACTTCAGTGTTTCAACCAATGGAAGAAAGAAGGCACAGTGAAGAAAAATAGAGACTCAGCAGATACATGTTCTTCCACAGTCTGCCTTGTCTGAGTGGATGCTCCAATTCTATATTTTTGGATGATCTGTTTCATTCTCTGGGGTTACACCTACTACTAAGCAGGAGCAAAGAAGTCTCCGTAAGCCCGCTGCTTCGCAGCGTCGCTGAAGGGATGTTTTGCCTCCCTTCGGAGGGAGAGCGGTAACGTCGGCGCCTTTCTGAGGCGCGTCCTGAGTGGCCGGGGCTTCAGCACTGTTGCTGAAGCCCCGCTTGACGCCGTGGCAGTCTTCCCAGCGTTTTCGGTCTTTGCGGAGCGTGCTTGCACACTCTGAGCGCCTTGAAGCTGTTTCTGAGCCGGGAGGCTTGTGCGCGCCGTTCTTCTGCGTCTGTGATCCTCGTGGGACGTTGTGGTTTGTTTGTTCTGTGTTGGAAGTGTTTTGTGATCTGAAGGATCTACTTAATTGGGCTCCCTTACTAGCCTTTTGGCGGTTGGGGGTGCCTTCTGGACGGTTCGTGGCTTCTGCCTTTAAGGCTCTTGGCTGCAGGGGTCTTTGCTACCCCCCCTTCCTTCCCACTCACCTACACAGGGAGGCATTTGGGGGGTTTTCTTGAAGTTTGGGAGGTTTTTGGTGGCTGTAGGTCCAGGGCCGGGTGCCTGGCTGGGCTGGTCGGCCATTTTTGCTGTCAGCCATTTGTTCAGCACTAGGAAGTTGTTCTTCTGTGCTTCTTTCTGGTGCGGGGCAGCCATTTTGGATCCTTCCTTTCTTTTTTGATATCTGGCTCTTGGGGGCCATTTTAGGTGGGTGAGGCGGCGGCCATTTTAGAGGGCTTTAGGGCGGCAGACATTTTAGAGAGTGGTGGGGCGGAGGACAATTTAGACGCAGGTGGCCTGTTCGCCCTCAACACACACACCCCCTCTCTTGTTGTTTTGTGGCTGGCTTGCTCTTGAAGGACTAGCAGCCTTGAGGTTATTATTTCTCCCTTTGGATTTTAATTTGTGCTGCGCTTTCTAGCTTAGCATGTCGGGCCGTAAGGGTTCTGGTAAATCCAAAGGGAAGCAGCCGGCCCCTAGGGCTCCTAGGCCACCACCGAAGCGTCCACCGCCTCCTTCATCTTTGGATGAGGAAGGAGATGACGACGTCAATGCAGTCATTTTTCAGCGACTGCAGGCATTAGAGTGGGCATCGGGCCTTCCGCATTCACAGATGCCCAATAAGGGGCGAGTTTCCAAAAGGACGTTGCAGGCTGATATATTAACCCACTTGTCTCTTCTAGAGAGCAGATCAACAGCGGCTGCTGGTGGTGCGGCGGGGCTTGTAGGCCTTGACGTCGGTGCTGGCCCATCGTCTGGTGCTGGTGGTGCTGGGTCTGCTTTGGTGCCTGCCGTGCCTTCTGGTAAGTCTGGGGATGGCTCCCTGCCTCACATTGGGCTTGTATGGCCGTGGGGTGCCTGGGGGTCTTCTGGCACTGGTGGGGTTGGCTCTCTGCTAGGGGCCGCTTCTGCTGCGGGCTTAGAGCAGCCAGGTAGCTGGACAGAGCCTCAGGGTCAGTGGGGCATGTTGGGTCATTGGCCTGGGGCCGGGCAGCAGGGGCCGGGTGGGGCTTGGCCTGGCTTTTGGGGTTTTCCTTCTCCTTATGGGGCGGTGCCATTCAGCGCTATGCCTTCTGGCGAGGTCGCCTTACCCTTAGGCGATCACTTGCTGCCTGCCACTAAAGAAAAAATCTTAAAGGGAGAATATGTGGACGTATTCTCTCTTTTATATAGAGAGCTCGAGAAGAAGGACAAAGAGGAACTAGACGACAAAGATAAGGAGAAGCTTAGGAAAAGGAAGGTTGACCGGACCTGGGCCAATTGGCTTCCTGGGTTTCTGATATATGCGGGAGTAATTGCGCGGGCTCAGCCCTGGCGGGCTGCCGCCTTGATACAATATTTAGACATCATATACAAAGGGTATACGATGTTCAGTGGCCCTGCCTGGAGCCAGTACGACCAGGAGTTCAGGATGAGGGCCGCCTTGTACCCTTCACTCCCTTGGGATCGGATCCACCAGCAGTTGTGGCTGCAGGTGATGTCACCTGCGCGGCCCAATTTGGGGGATCGTTCTGACAGCGGTCACCTTGTATCTAAGGGTTCCGCTTCTCCTTCTGGTGCGTCCTCCTCCTCCCGCAGTGTTGCGGGGCAGGTGGTTCAACCCCGCTTGCTCTGCTGGGAGTTTGGGTCCCAGGGGGCGTGCAGTTGAAAAGACTGCCACTTTAAGCACGAATGCCCCTTGTGTGCTGGCCCACATTCCTTCAACAACTGCCCCAGAGTCTGACCTCGCAAGGGTCAGAAAAAATCAGGTGGGGGTTCTTTCCAACCTGGTAAAGGGTCCCAGCCCGATAAGGGTGGGGCCTCTCAGTGAATGGCTTCGTAGATACCCATGTAGGGAGGACAGTTGTTATCTTTTGAATGGTTTCACGTTAGGTTTTAGGATTCCTTTTCAGGGTTCAGGGAGCTGAGATGGCAAAATGTGATATCAAGTCGGCATTTCGCCTTCTCCCTGTCCACCCGGATGACTTTGAGCTGCTGGGCTTTTCGTTTGCAGGGCAATTTTACATGGACAGGGCATTGCCTATGGGTTGCTCTGTTTCATGTGCCGCTTTTGAGTGCTTCAGCACCTTTTTGGAATGGGCTGTGCGTGAAAAAGTGGGTTTACAGGAGGTCATTCATTACCTGGACGACTACTATTTGTGGGCACTGCCGGCTCAGGTCGTTGCGCTCAGTTGTTAGCCGGCTTCGTTGAATTGGCCGCTGAGTTGGGGGTGCCATTGGCCGAGGAGAAAACTGAGGGCCCGGCCCAACGCCTTGTCTTCCTAGGGATGGAGCTAGCTACTTTGGAACAGTCATCTAGCATTCCTGAGCCAAAGCTGCTGGATTTGAAGGAAAGGATTAATTCCTTTCTGTGTAGAAAGAAGGTTACGTTGCTTGAGCTGCAGCAGCTGGTGGGGCACCTTAACTTTGCTTGCAAAGTGGTCGCCCCAGGTAGGCCTTTTCTGCGCAGGTTTTGTGATGCTATGGCGGGCCTTTGCTCGCCACAGCACAGGACCAGGGTTACTAGCAGCATGAGGGAGGACCTGCAGATGTGGCAGGAGTTTTTGGAATCCTTTAATGGGATTTCTTTTTGGAGAGAGGACACTTGAAGGCTTGAAGGAGAGGAGGCTTGAAGCTGAGCTTCAGGTCATGTCAGATGCTGCTGGGTCACTGGGTTTTGGGGTCTACTTCCGTGGACATTGGTGCATGGAAGAGTGGCCAGAGTCGTGGGTGCAGGCTGGTTTGAGCAGGGACCTTACATTTTTGGAATTCTTTCCTATTTTAGTTGCGGTTTGGCTGTGGGGGAAAGATATGGTCAATTGCACCGTTCATTTTTGGTGCGATAACATGGCGGTGGTTCATGTTATTAATTCCCTTACATCCAAATTGCTGCGGGTTATGAGGTTGGTGAGGGCCTTCACTCTGCGCTGCCTGCGGCTTAACATTTTGTTTTTGGCCAAGCATGTTCCTGGGGTGAATAACGGGGTGGCTGACACTCTCTCTCGTAAACAGATGGAGAGGTTTCATCAGCTGGCCCCAGACGCCAATCTGGATGTGGTGCCAATGCCCCAGGAGCTATGGCTGATTGGAGAGCCGAGGCCTGCCGAGCGATAGGCTTAGCCATTGCACCCAGCACCAGGAAGTCTTATGAGCGTGCCGTGCGGCAGTTTGAGGACTTTAGGGCTGAGGTAGGGTATCGCATTGTTTGGCCCATCCCAGTGGAGCAGTTGCTCCATTACTGTGTTGCTTTGAGAGGTAAGGGATTGGCCGTGCGATCAATTCGGGGACGCATGTCTGCGTTGGCCTTCACTAGTAAGGCTTTGGGGTTTAAGGAGGATACAGCAGATTTTCGTATTCAAAAGATGCTGGAGGGGTGGTCCAGGGAGGCTGGGCCTATGCCTGATAATAGGGCCCCGGTGTCTCCTGAGATCCTTCGGGGTTTAAAAGGGGTTTGGAGCGCAGTGTGTGCGTCTCATTTTGAAGTAGTTTTGTTCCACGCAGCCTCTCTAGTTGCATTTTTTGGGGCTCTGAGGGTTAGCGAGCTGGTGGCAAGCTCCAAGAGTGATGTTTCAGGTAGGGCGTTGTTGTTGAGGGATGTTACGTTGCTGGCAGGTAAGGTCGTCCTTACTGTCCAGCGATCTAAAACTGACCAAGAAGGCATGGGGACAGCGCTGGAGTTGGGTCCGTGTTTGGAGCTGGAGCTTTGCCCAGTTGCCGCATTGGCCGACTATTTGGCCGTGCGGGGAGGCTGCGAGGGATTGCTGTTTTGTCATGCGGGAGGTAGTCCCCTGACGAAGCATCAATTTTGGGCAGTGACATCAAAGGCTTTAGCCCTGTTGGGTTTGTTTGGAATGAGGTTTGGTACCCATTCCTTTAGAATTGGGGCAGCTTCCACTGCTGCGGCCTTGGGTTATTCTGCTTCGGCCAGCCAATGCCTTGGCCGTTGGCGTTCCCAGGCTTACAAAGGTTATATTCGCCCTTTGCTCCGCTAATGAGTTTTAGTGAGGAGCTGGGGGTGCTTTGAGGTTTGGTTTGTATAACTTGTCTGTTTCTTCTTTTTAGATGCTGTGGTTCCTGGCCGGAGGAGCAGAGTTCTCATCTGCAGGCACAGTTATGTGTTTTGGGCCGCACATCAAGCTCGGAGAACTGCTGTTGGCTCTCAGCTGGGGCTCAGCAAACATGTCACGATAGAGTGGAGGGGGCGCCGTGGTCTTCAGTGGCCTGGCTTGCTCCCCATTTTGTTTCATGGGTCTGGGGCCTTTCCTCCGCAGGTATTGATTATTCACCTGGGAGGAAACGATCTCGGGCTGATTAAAGGCAAGGCGTTGATTTTGCAGGCCCGGGATGATTTCAGGTACATAAGGAACAGATGGCCTGGTACCATTATAGTTTGGTCGGCCATGATTCCGCGCTTGGTGTGGCGCAGTGCCTGGAATCCAGTGGGGTTGGAAAGGGCTCGTTACCAAGCGAATAAGGAAATTCGCAAGGTTTTGGAGGGTGGCTTGGGCCACTATTTGCCCCATCCGGATATTTCTAAAGAATGTCCCGACCTCTACAGAGGGGATGGTGTGCATCTCTCGGAAAAGGGTAATATGCTTTTCCTGAGGAATTTGCGGCAAGGGCTTATGTTTGTCTTGGGTCGTTCTGTGGGTGCTAAGCCCTAAGTAGAGACTTGGCCTTAGTGGTGGCAGGTTCTACGGGGTTTATGACACCATGTGGCCTGGGGAGGACCGGTTAGCCTCCCCCTTTTGGGGAGTTAGGTGTCTGGCAGGATCAACCCTGGGTGTGGCTCGAGGTTTGTGAATGCAGACTGTCCTGGAGACTCGATTGGATGGGTGCCTTTCGCTGAGACTTGTGTCTGGTGTTTGGGGCCCTCCGGTGCGAGCCTCCCTGCTGGGCCTGCCTAGCGGGAGCTGTGGCCCACAGCTCCGACCGGGGGGGCGGGTCTCTCGCCTGCTGGAAAAGGCAGGGGAGCGGTCTGAGGAGACCCCTGGCCCTGACCTGGCCGCAGTTTGGTTGCCCTTGCTACTATTGTTTATTTTAATAAAAGTGGCCCTTAGTTACACCAATCTAATTGTGTCCGTCTCTTTATTCCGACTTGGGGGGCAAAGAAGTCTCCGTAAACCCGCTGCTTCGCAGCGTGGCTGAGGGGATGTTTTGCCTCCCTTCGGAGGGAGAGCGGTAACGTTGGCGCCTTTCTGAGGCGCGTCCTGAGTGGGCGGGGCTTCAGCGCTGTTGCTGAAGCCCCGCTCGACGCCGTGGCAGTCTTCCCGGCGTTTTCGGCCCACCCGCCCGCCCTGTCTGTTATGCAGGCTTTTGCTGGTCACTTCCATTTGGAGGGGCCGGGTAGGAATTTTTTCACTCCCCGGCTATTTGGCTTGTGACTGGGGGGTGTTTTTTGCCTACCCTGCATAGCATTTCAGTGGATTGAGGAATTGGCTTTGGGTTGGTGCTCTGGTAGAGTTTGGTCACTTTTTAGGGCAGGTTCTATGGGGTTTATGGCACCATGCGGCCTGGGGAGGACCGGTTAGCCTCCCCCTTTTGGGGAGTTAGGGGTCTGGCAGGATCAACCTTGGGTGTGGCTCAAAGTTTGTGAATGCAGACTGTCCTAGAGACTCGATTGGATGGGTGCCTTTCGCTGAGACTCGCGTCTGGTGTTTGGGGCCCTCCGGTGCGAGCCTCCCTGCTGGGCCTGCCTAGCGGGAGCTGTGGCCCACAGCTCCGGCCGGGGGGGCGGGTCTCTCACCCACTGGAAAAGGCAGGGGAGCGGTCTGAGGAGACCCCTGGCCCTGACCTGGCCGCAGTTTGGTTGCCCTTGCTGCTATTGTTTATTTTAATAAAAGTGGCCCATAGTTACACCAATCTAATTGTGTCTGTCTCTTTATTCCAACTTGGGGGGCAAAAAATTTTCTCTCTTTGCTGGCAGGCAGGCAACAGATAGGAGAGAAAAGAGAGGAAACATCTTCTTCCTTGAATATGCAGCTGGTCTACCTGCAATATGAAGGCATGTTTATCACTTGAACATGCTGTTTGGCAGGCAAGGCTACAGAAGAGTCTGGGGAAGAGAAGCAAAGACCAAAGCTTTGCATCCAATTAACAATTCTGCGGACTGAAGGGAGGCAGAGACTTAAGATCTACTGTAACATTAAAGAGTAAACAGATACAAACTCCTAGAAGAGCAAAAGATATCATTGAAGATGAAGGATCAGCTCATCTCTCTATGAAAGACTGAACCATTAATTCAAGTCTAAAATCTACAGTTGTTATATTTAAAAAACACTGAAGCCATGATAGGTCCAATATGGATAGTTTACCCATTTGCACATTAAGTAAGGTTGCCAGTACCCAGGTTCAAGTGGGGGATCCCTCTGTTTGTGGGGCTTCTCCCCACCATGGACCAGCTGGCTGATAGGGGAAACCTCATGGCTAAACAGGAACATCACCTTGTGAAGTTCCTGACACAATGACGTCACCTGGAAGTGAAGTCATGTTGGGGACATCACGCAAGGATTTTTGAGAAAACTATGATTTGAGGGGTGTTATACTTCCTAGTGCGCTGGAAGTATTTCCCCCCCCCAGTTGTGATGAATGGGTGAAAGCATATGACCTCCGGGCCCCACTCCTCCTCAAAAGATTTTACCTACTACACCCAGACAAACCCTGAGCAAGAGCTTAGGGGGGACAGTATGCCAAGCATTGTATACTCATTTTATATTGTAGTTAAGATTCTATATATGGGAATTTTTACTTTAAAAAGGTTTTTAATTTGTTTTGTATACTGGCGGAGTTCACAATTTGGAGGGTGGGATGGGTGGGAAAATGTGTAATGTATTGATGAACTATATTTAGATTCTGATAGTAGAATATTTTTCAATATATTGCAAAATAAAAACTTTGTTATTTAAAAAAAAAGAATTTGGAGAAATTTCAGGCCTGTTAGTAAACCAATCAAAATCAAAAAATAATGCCAGTAAATTTACCTCAAAACCAACAAGCAGAAATAAAAAGCTTTTCAGATTACCAATGGTCTCTAAATCAAATAATTTATTTAGGAATCAAGATTTCAGTAGATATTAATAATTTGTTTAATTTAAATTATTTAACTTGGCAGAAGGAGTTAAAACTCCAGTTACAGAAATGGGACAAATCTTTATTTGCTTAGTACGAAAGATATCATTTAATAAAATCATTTATCTTGCCAAAATTTATATTTTAATTTAGAACATTACCCTTGTCAGTTCCTAGAAAATATTTTCAATGTTCGCAAACTATTTTAAATAATTTTTGTGGGTCAATAAAAGGCATAGAATACGATTTAATATACTGTGTTGAAGAATCACAAAAGGGGGTATGCAATACCCATCTTTGTTTAATTATTATAAGGTTACCCAACTAAACAAAATAGTTATAATGTTAAGAAGAGAAAACTTAGCTGATTGGGCACATATGTATTCAGTCTTGTCAACGCCTTTTCATATTCATGATGTGATATGGCAAAAAGCTTCTGAAACACCAATTCAAATAAGGCAGGACCTTTTTAAAAAATCTATCCTTTATGTCTGGGAAAATATGAGACACAAATTACTTCCCAGCCCATCAAGATTCACTTCTTTTATTGGACAAACGTGGTACTTACCTGCAAAACTTCAGCAACAATATAAAAAATGGCATCAATGTGGGGTTGACAACCTTAATGACCTAATTAAGAACAGAAAATTTATAGATAAAGCATCATTAGAAAAAAAAGTTATTTTTCCAAATCAGCTGGTTGGAATATTATCAACTTAAACATCTCCAGGAGTCTATTAAATTAATAGAAATGGTAAAACAACCATTAACATTGTTTGGAAAAAAAAATGACAGTCAGAAATAGGTATTTCTAAAGGGATACACTCCAAAATATATCAAGCCATTTTATTTAATACAGAAACTAAAAGACTACCATGAGATTTGGGATAAAATCTGGAATAGCTATGCTTCAACCACTCCCATACTAGAATTTAGGCAGCAGACCTTAAAAATTTTAACCTTTTGGTACACAACTCCGCAGCAATTATCATATATAACAAAAACGCTTTCACCACAATGTTGGAGGAAATGCGGTGAGATTGGCACATATATACATTGCTGGATGGACTGCCCAGTAATAAAACAATTTTGGAATATAATCCTCCAAAAAATAAAAGAAATAACTGGATTCTTATTGGAATTAGAGCCAGAAATACTGTTTTTGAATATACGGCCTAATTATATAGTATCTAGGTCTACTTATGAAATGATAATTATGTTGCTATATGCAGCAAAATCAAGTATTACTCTCCTTTGGAAAAGTGAATGGCAACCATCATTAAACCTGTGGCATAAAAAACTATAGAATCTTAGGTCCAGAACTTCCAGTTTCAGCGACGCGCGGCTGGAAGCGGCTCGGACTGACATGTCCAGAACCACTTCCAAATCGGTCTGTAGAGGGGTCGCCCCTGAAAGACGACTCAATTCTGGGGCCCAGGAAGGGTCCCAGAAGGTAAGGGGCTCAAGCAATAGAACAGGGGTGTCAACGGAGGTGTCTGCTCCCTGATCCCACTTGCCTTTAACCTCTTCGTTCCGATCGCCATTTTTAAATGGCTAGAGGATCTGCTACCAGCTTCTTTCTTTTTTCTTCAGCTCTCTACACTCTGGACCTTGAAATCTTCTACTATCAAGATAAGTGGGATTGATCTTTCTACAATTCTAAGTGTTATTTTCAAACACTGTTGTTTTGAATGGCAATAGCTCTGACAAGCAAGAAAAAGGAGAATCAGGACTGAAGCAGACTTGGGCAAAAGACTGAGAATGGAGGGGGGGGGGACTCTCCCTCATTCTTTTTCAAGGCTTATAAAAGTTGCTGCCTAACCTGGTACTATAGAAAATACCTGCATGAGGAGATCACACCAATTTTTAGTTAAATAAGAGACTTGATGGCTGAACTTATCTGATCTACTTCAAACCCCCTTTAGAGGGAAAATGCTTTGGATTTGGGAAAGAGGCTTGTTTGCAAGTGTATATGGATGTGAAAGACAGTGGGCTTACAAATACACTGATCTTTAAATTGAAGTGCTCTGAATGAATCCACAAAAGTTCTAACTAACTTTTAAAGGCTGGTGGGCATCTGATATTGACTTATAAATCATAGCAGGATTTCTGGCTGTAAGAACACTTCTACAACTTTCCAAAGTGGATTTCTAGCTATTTTTGTTGGATGATATGGATAACACCTTTTAAACTTGTTTTTATTTTTTCTGTGCCTTTTTTTATCTCTGGTTGGAATATTTTTTGATATGGTTTTAATATTTTTTGGTTTGGGATTCCTTTTTTGTGTGTGTACCCTTCATTTTTTATTCTTTTTTGTATCACCAAATAAGGGAATTTTTACCTATTTTCTATTATTTTTTGCATTTTGGGGGGGAGTGCCTGATTTCCATTTTTTTTTTTGTTTGGATCATTGGTTTATCTTTTAATTGTGGATCTCATTCTTGGTTTACAAATAGGGCATTCAGCCCTGGATTACAAATTTACACCTTGGAGTTTCTGGAATTTGAAGTTATTTGAAAGATGCTGTGGTGATTTGGACTTCAACTGAAGCAGCATTGCTAGAGGACTTGTAAGAGTGAATTGTTGTTGTTGAGTGAACTGAATTGTTTTGCTTATTGACTACTTAGTGTGGTTGGCGAAAAAGCTTTGTTCGTTATTACTTTTATCGTTGTTTTGGCTCTCACAAATTGTTGATAGAAGCTAGAAGGTTGTTTTCTTTTACAATAAGGACATTGCTTGGTGAATATTAGCTTATCTGTTATAAACAGGAACATAGTGTTTCAAAACAAATGTTGAAGAGGCATTACTGAATTTTGTGACTGTGAGTGGGCTTACTCTAATAAGAATGGAAAATAAAGCTGGGATTGGCTTCAAAGAAACAATAAAAGAAAAAGAAAACAGGGAAGGAAAACCACCATTTCCTTCCCCTAATGCTCCACCCGGGCCAGGAAAATTTACAACCATGCAGGGAGATATGAAAGAAATGCAAAATACCCTAATGACTGCTATAACACAGTTGACTACCAAAGTAGATAATATTGGTGAACAGATGGCAGAGATCAAACAAGAGTTTTTGGAGAATAGCAGACAGACAGCTGAGACTAACAAAGCCTTAAAAGTACTAGATGGTCAGGTGATAGAGAATATTCAAAAGGTGGAACATCTTGAAGAAGAACAGAATATACATGACTCTAGACTCTTGCAACTGGAAGTAGACAGAGCCACTTACATGCTGAGGTTTCAAAATATACCAGAAGAGAAATCTGAAAATTTACAGAAAATTTTAAGTGAAGCTTCGGCTGAAATTTTACAGGTGACTCCGCAGAGGATGGAAGAAGAGTTTGATCAAGTTAGACGGGTGCCATTGAGTTATACAAGATGAAACAAATTACCTAGTGAAGGCCATTTGAGACTTACAAGAAAGAGGACTAAAGATGACATTTTGAAGCAAGTAAGAGACAGACCTATGATGATAGCTGGAAACATGGTGAAAGTTCTAAGAGAGGTACTTTGGCCTGTGAGACAAAAGAGGAAAGAATATCAAGTGTTAACAGATTTTTTAAGAGAAAGAGAAATATCCTACATGTGGCTAATGCCAGAAGGCCTTCTTTTTACTTACCAGGAGAACAGATACAGGATCAACTCCATTTTCAAAGCTCAGAACTTTCTGGATAGAGTGAAGGAAAAAGAAGGCAAAGAAAAGAAGGACGAGGAGTAGGAGGAAGAAAGCTCTGGTGAAGAGAATCCAAATGAACCATGGAGATATCATACAAGACAGCATTCCAAAAAAGGTAAGAAAGATAATGATAAGCAAAACCCATAATGGCTTCAATAGTTTCAATTAATGTTAATGGACTCAACTCTCCTGCCAAAAGGAGGAAGACTTTTAGATATTTGACAAAAATGGAAATGGATATAATCTGCTTACAAGAAACACATATTTTAACTAAAGATCAACATCTTTTGAAAAATAAAAACTTGGTAACTTATTTACAGAAACAGACATGAACAAGAAGAAAAGGGGAGTTGCAACATACATTAAAGATACATTTAACCCACAACTGCAGTATGCTTCTGAAGATGGAAGAATTCTATTAGTGGAAATTACAGTGGAGAATAAAAAAATTCTCCTGGTAAATATTTATGCCCCAAATGATCACCAAGAGATTTTTTTTTGAGATTTGCATCTTAAATTATCAAATTTGGACTATGTAGAATATTGCCTAATAGGAGATTTCAATGCAGTTTCTTATAGACAACTGGACAAAAAAATGCACAAACAGATGAAAAGTAAAGGTCTTCGGTTGTCAACAAGTTTTTGGAAATTAGCAGAAGAAATGGATCTAGTTGACGTATGGAGAACAAGATATCCTAACTCCAAAGACTTTACTTACTATTCCTCTATCCACCAAACTTGGTCAAGAATCGATATGTGCTGGCTCTCTGCAAGTATGATTAAAGATTTAGTTGACACAAAAATTCAACCAAGAGTTATTTCTGACCATAGCCCTGTAATGATAAAGCTCAAAGGTCCACGGATGTGAAAACCATGGAGGTTAAATACTTCAATTTTGAAAGATAAAGACTTTCTCAAAGAATCTAAGGTGGAAATGGAATCTTTTTTCAAACAGAACATAATACAAGAGGTAAAGATGCAAGTGGTTTTGGGACACTGCTAAAGCTTACTATAGGGACCTTGCAATTAGATAGGTATTAAGAAAAAGAAAGAAAGAACTGAAAATTTCCAAAACCTAATGTCACAAGCTGAAGAAGCTGAAAAGAATCTTAAAAAACACCCAACAAAACATGAATTTCAAAAAAAGGTTAAAGAAATGCAACACAAATTGAATTTGATTCTTATGGAGGAGATGGAGATTAAGTTGAGGTACGCTAGACAAAAAATTTTTGAACATGCTAATAAGCCTGGAAGGGGATTGGCTTATAGGAAGAGAAAAGAAAAGGCCAAAAGAATAATTTCGACATTGAAAGATGAGAATAACAAAAAAAAATCAAAAGCAAGAAATACGTCAAATTGTGGAACAGTTTTATAAAAAATTATATGAAGACAAGCAAGTTCATAAAATAAACTTAGAAGAATATGTCAATCAAAATAATCTCAATAAATTTACAGAACAACAAAAAACTTTAAATGAGCCAATAACAATAAGAGAACTTGGAGATGTAATGGCATCTCAAAAGAATGGTAAAACTCGAGGTCCAGATGGACTACCTACAGAATTTTACAAAGCCTATGAAGAGTCTTTACTCTTACCATTTAAGCGTCTTATTGAAAAAATTCAAGAGGAAGGCCAAATACCAGTTTCATGGCAAGCAGCTATAATATCTTTGATACCAAAAGAAGATAATGATTTGAAAGATATTAAAAATTACCGTCCAATTTCTCTTTTAAATGTGGATTATAAAATTTTTGCTGCAATATTGGCACAATGTTTGAAGAAAGTTCTACAGTCTATAATACATTATGATCAAGCAGGATTCCTTCCTAGAAGATATTTGAAAGATAATGTCAGAACAGTGTGTAATATTTTGGAATATTATGAAACTCATTCAGAAAAACAACTAGCCTTAATTTGTTTAGATGCTGAGAAGGCCCTCGACAATGTTCATTGGCACTTCATGCTACAGCAACTGAAAGGCATGGACAACAACAACAAAATTTTATTTGTATCCCGCCCTCCCCGCCGGAGCAGGCTCAGGGCGGCTAACAGCAATTCAAACATTAATTATACAGAAATAAATAAAATTACATCTAAACAGTTTAGTTAAAATTCAGATTAAGTTTTAAAAATTAGGTAATAAAAGTGCTAGTGCTATATTTGCTTTTATGATGGCAGTTTTTCTTAACAGTTTCGTTCTTCTTCAGCGAAAGCCAATCGGAAGAGGATGGTCTTGCAGGCCCTGCGGAACTGTTCAAGGTCCCGCAGGGCCCGCATTTCCTCTGGAATTTGATTCCATAGGCTCAGAGCTATAGAGGAGAAGGCCCGGTTACGGGTGCTTTGCAACTTCACCTCTCTCGGTCCGGGAATAGTCAACAAGTTTTTCCCGGCTGACCTCAGTGCTCTCTGGGGTTCATATGGGGAGAGACGGTCCCTAAGGTAGACAGGTCCTCGACCATATAGGGCTTTAAAGGTAATAACCAGCACTTTGTAACGAACCCGGTATACAACTGGCAGCCAGTGCAGCTCACGCAGCCCAGGCTGTATGTGCTCCCACTTGGGAAGCCCCAACAGCAATCTAGCCGCCGCATTCCGCACCAGCTGCAGCTTCCGGGTTCAGTACAAAGGCAGCCCCATGTAGAGGGCATTACAGTAATCCAGTCTCGAGGTGACCGTTGCATGAATCACCGTTGCCAGATCTTGGCGCTCTAGGAAGGGAGCCAACTGCTTTGCCCGTCTTAGATGGAAAAAGGCTGACTTGGCAGTGGCTGCCATCTGGGCCTCCATTGATAGTGAAGGCTCCAGTAAGGCTCCCAGACTCCTGACCCGGGAGACTGGGAGAGGTATTTCCCCTCCCCAAGCGCCCCGACCTAGACAAAGGACTTCTGTCTTCGCTGGATTCAATTTCAGCCCACTCCTCCTCAACCAAGTTGCCATGTCCATGGAATGTGGTGAAAACTTTTTGAGAGCAGTAGAAGCAATTTATTCTTCACAAACTGCAAGGGTGACAGTGGACAGCAAACTAACAGATCTAATCAACATTCAAAAAGGTACAAGACAAGGCTGTCCACTGTCACCCTTACTTTTTATCTTATCATTAGAAGTACTGAATAATCAAATAAGGCAAGATTCAAATATAAAAAAAGCTGTGATAAAAGATGAACAATACAAACTCAGAACCTTTGCAGATGATCTAGTTTTTATACTAGAACAACCGATGGACTCAACAGACTGTCTTATAAATAAGATTAAACAATTTGGTTACTGGTCAGGACTAAAGATTAATTACCATAAAACAAAATTTTTGACAAAGAATGTGACGATGGAACAAGATCAATCCTTTCAGCAAAAATCAGGGGTTTTGCATGAAAAACAAATCAAATATTTAAATGTTGTTATTTCAAATAAATGTAGCAACTTAAAAACAGATAATTATGACAAGCTACTTAAAGAAATTAAAAAGAATTTGGAAAAATGGCATGATTTGAATCTATCTTTAATGGGAAGAATAGCCTTAATAAAGATTAATATCCTTCCAAGGTTATTTTTTTTTTTTGCTTCAAACTATTCCAATATTTTTAAATAGTGGATTTTTTAAAGAACTGATGGTCACCAAATATGTTTGGCAAGGTAAAAAACCTAGAATTAAATTAAAGACACTGCAAGATTCTAAATTAAGAGCAGGTATGGGCCTCCCAGACTGGTAATTGTATTATAAAGCCTCTGCACTTCTATGGGTAAGAGATTGGATACTACTGAATGACAAGAGACAATTGTTGTTAGAAGGACATGATTTTACTATGGGGTGGCATGAATATTTATGGTATCAAAGACTCAAAGGCCACTCCTATTTTAAGAACCATTGGTTTAGAAAATCCTTGTATCATACGTGGTCATGGCTAAAGACCAGAATTTATCAAAAAATTCCAAGATGGGTCTCCCCAGTAGAAGCATTTACGTATCCGAATCTCCTAAAATCAAATCAGAATTATAGGTATGATGACTTGTTGGGAAAAGATAATCAATTGAAAACCAGAGGAGAGCTGGAAAATATGGATATCAAAATAAATTGGTGGCTGAGAATGCAACTTGAATCCAGATATGCCAAAGACAAGGCGATAGGTTTCAATACAGAACAATATCTATTTGATAAAATTCTTTTAGGTCCACAGGAAAAGTTAATTTCTAAATTATATGCATATCTACTTCAAATGAAGACACAAGACGAAGTGGTAAAAGATTGCATGGTCCAATGGGCAAAAAATTTTGGTCGTAATATTACATTAGAAGAATGGGAGAGACTGTGGAAGCTTAATGTCAAATTAACTATGTCAGCAACTTTTAAAGAAAATTTGTATAAGATGTTTTACAGATGGTACTTGATCCCAAAGAAATTGTGTAAGATTTATACTAATATGTCTAACTGAAGCATGGATTATGCGATTGAGCTCATCCCCATCCAGGAACTTCCTAAGGCGAAATTGTACTCCATGGGGTGGGCTGAGAAAACAGCTGAGAAAATTCTTAGACAAAAATCTAAAAAGGGGCTTCATTAGACTGGCAACCCCCTGCACACCGTGCCTGTGCTTTTCAGGAAAAAGGACAGCAGTCTTAGGCTCTGCACAGACTTTCAGGGGATTAATTGGATTTCGACTTCCAACGCTTATCCCATCCCGCTAATCAGAGACCTTCTGAGCACTGTCTCAGAGGGGAAAATCTTCACCAAACTGGACTTGAGAGACGCGTACTTTAGGGTGCGGATAAAAGAAGAAGATGAATGGAAGACTGCGTTCAATACACCCATGGGCCAGTTTGAGTATCTGGTCATGCCTTCTGGATTACAAGGGGCCCCAGGGGTATTCATGAATTTCATCAATGAAGTCCTGAGGGAATACCTGTACCAAGGGGTGGTGGTGTACCTGGATGATATAATTATTTATTCAAAGGACATGAATTCCCATGTGAAATTGGTGAGGAAGGTGTTGTCTACTTTAAATGAGCATAAGCTGTACACTAAATTATCTAAATGTAAGTTCCACAAATGTGAACTGGATTACTTAGGATTCCGGGTGTCCAGAAGAGGATTGGCAATGGACCCGGCCAAAATCCAGGCAGTACTAGATTGGGAACCCCCGAGAACACGTAGACAGCTCCAATCATTTATTGGATTTGCAAATTTTTATTGTAGTTTCATTCAGGGGTTTGCCCAAATCATGTTACCCCTCACGGACCTTCTGAAAACTAAAGGGAAAGGTCCGGAAGCAAAAAGACCAGGGGCTAAGCTAACTTGGATGCCTGAGTGTCAACAGGGGTTCGACAAACTCAAAAGATTGTTCGCTAGTGAGCCTATTCTGAGCCACCCAGACAAACTTAGGCCCTTCATGGTCCAATGTGATGCCTCTGGTGTGGCCGTGCGGGCAATACTAATGCAGACCGATGAGAGTGGGAGGCTACGGCCATACGCCTACATTTCTAAAAAATTTTCTCAGGAGCAACAAAATTAGTCGGTATGGGATAAAGAGGCATTCGCCGTAACGTTTGCTTTTAAAACATGGCGGTTTTGGTTAGAAGGGGCTCAAGCCCCCTTCGAGATTTGGACTGATCACACAAACTTAGAAGCCCTAACGGGGCGCAGAAAACTGACCAAAAAACAAATTAGGTGGCCGGGGTTTTTTGCCAAATTTGACTACCTTAAAACACATACCGGGCTCTAAAAACTTTTTGGCGGATGCCCTCTCCCGACTGCCTCAACATGAAAGTCAAAAGGAGGAGATCATTGATTCCATAATCTCCCCCAAACACCTAACTGGGATGGTTACTACTCGATCAAAGAAAGGGAAAGAAGAGAACCAGTGGGGAGGGCAACGCTTGATAGATGCAGTGGAGGCGGAAGGCGAAACTAAACCAGAAGGTGTAAAAAAGGGAGAAGGGGGCTTTTGGTACTGGGAGGGAAAACTTTACGTACTGGAAATCCTCCGAAAAGAGGTACTGCAATTCTGTCACAATAGCAAACTTTCTGGCCACTTTGGGTATGTGAAAACTTTGCATTTAGTCAATAGGCAATTTTGGTGGCTCCAAATGAAAAAAAGACATATCTGAGTACGTGTCCTCCTGCCCAGTGTGTATTATGGCTAAAAGAGAGGGGGACCCCCCCCCCCAGGCTGTTGCAACCTATTGAGACGGCTGGGAGACCATGGTCGGTAGTGTCCATGGATTTCATTGTCAAACTACCGCCGTCTCAGGGGGAAACCGTAATCTTAGTAGTGGTGGACACTTTTTCCAAGCAAGCCCACTTCATCCCATGCGCTAAATTACCTAACACCAAAAAGCTAGCGTACTTGCTCTTCCAATACGTGGTAAAAGCCCACTCATTTCCGGATAAAGTAATCAGTGACCAGGGTCCACAATTCGTTGCCAACTTCTGGCGGGAGTTTTGTAAATTAACAGGCATGGAACAAGGATTGAGCTCCGCAAATCACCCCCAGACAGACGGTCAGACTGGGAGGGTGAATGCGCTGCTTGAACAATATTATGGTGTTATGTGAACCACCAGCAGACCAATTGGGTAGAATTGTTGCCGTTTGCTGAGTATGGTTATAACAACAGCATCCACAGCTCCATTAAAGCCTCTCCGTTTAAAATAGTAAATGGCTATGAAGGGAAACCCTTCCCCCTGTTACCAGGGGGTAACCAGGCTAAGGTCCCCTCCTCATTCAAACAATGGTGGGGACCCTTGGATGAAGGGTGGAAGGTCATACAGGAAAACTTGGAAAATGCCAAAGAAACTTACAAAAAACATTATGACAAAAAACACACCACCATGTGGGACTTCAAAGTAGGGGAAATGGTCTTCCTATCCACAAAGAACTTGCCATTGCCACAGACTTCAAAGAAGCTAGCTTACAAGTACCTGGGTCCATTCAAAATCAAAAAGGTGATAAAGTGACAGTGGAATTAGAGTTACCGAAGTTATTTAGTAAAATCCACCCTGTCTTTCATTGCATCCTTTTGCGCCGGGACCCGGGGGCTATGAAGTGGCACCCTTGTCCGACGGCGCCTCAACCGATCCAAGTGGAGGGGCAGAGTCACTATGAGGTGCAGAAAATACTAGATGCCAGGTTAAAAAGGGGAGTGCTCTACTTTTTAATAAGGTGGAAACATTTCCCCCAAGTCACAATAAGTGGATAGAAGCATCTAATGTGAGAGCATCCCGCCTAATAAAGAAATTTTACCTACTGCACCCAGAAAAACCCCAGGCCGCGGCTTAGGGGGGGCAGTATGTCAAGCATACATTTTATTCTCGGTAGAAAGCTGTATTGTTTATTATCTTACTGTTCTGTTGCATATCAAAGCTATGTAAGCTACCCTATAATTCTCACATACTGTAACAAATGTAGAAATGCCAGCTTTGAAGATAGTGCCTTCCCAGGATAGTTTCCCAGGCATGAGCCTGGGATCCAGGATGTTTGTAACCACAAAAGATAGCTGAACCTATGATTGTAGCTTTTCACATGCATATGCGAGAATTCCTTGCGTTCTGTTAGTATCTCTTTGATGTATCTTTAAAAGTCAACTATTGTGTATCGAACTGTGTCACTTTCAATATGGTCATACCATGAGCACCATGGGCTTACAATAAACCAATACTTTGTTTCAAAATCATCATTTGGTTATCTTGAAGTCTGTATGCAATAACAAATGTTGGAAATGTACTAAGCAGGTGGGGGTTTCTTACCATATGTGGTGGACAGGTGAAGGGTTATTGGAAAATGGTGCATGAAATATTACAGAAGATTACAAAGACACAGATTCATTTCAAACCAGAACTATTTTTATTGAATATATTTCCTGAGGATTATTTCAAAGAACTTAGACATTTGCTGGCACATTTTAACACAGCAGCTAGAATTCTTTTGGCGCAGAGATGGAAATCTCAGCAAATTCCTACGAAAATGGATTTGGAGGGAAAAATTCTGGAAACAGCAGAACTGGACTTTCTATCCCAGCTGTTGGCTGGGAGATCTAAAGAAGAAGCAAGAAAATACTGGATAAAATTTTATGCCTGGTTAGATACTCAGGACTTTTAAGATTCTCTGGTGTGAACTTATTTCTCCCTTCTTTCTTTCCTGTATTTTATATTATAAAATTGCCTTTACTGGAATTGTCAAATCAATCGATAACTTTAACAAAGGATTTAAACTAAAATTTTAAAATGTGGAGGAGCTTCAGTATAGACATAATAATATGGAACAATTTAGGTAAAGAAAGCATTGTAGAAGTAAGTTTTTATTTTTTGAAAGTATTTTTGTGCAGAATAAGGTCCAAATGTATTGTGCTTTCTATCTCACCTATCCCTTACCCTTACTCTTTTTGAAAATAATAAAACTTTTTGAAATCTAAAAAACTATGGAATCTTTACTTAATGAGCAAAATAACATCTAACATAAAATCAATACAGAATCCTCTTCAAGTTAATACCTTTGAAATAGTTTGGTTTCCTATTTTAGAATACTTAATGGCTCAAGGTGAGATTTCTAATATAATAGAAAAATATTATTTGTATTAGCTAATTTAGTTTAACATTTAAGCAACAAGACAAATTAATTTTTATTTGAAGTAGTACGATAGTCATATGGTTAATTTATTAACAATCTGGTATGAAATAATACCTACTTTTTATGTATTGTTAAATTGTTCCTTTTTTTGTTTAACTGTTTGATTAAAATAAAAAATTGTTATTATTTAAAAAAAATGTCAGGAAAGGAGGAATTTGCTGGTTCACATGCCAGCTAATTTCAGATGGCAGTTGTGCTGGTATGCAGTAGAACATGTAGATTCAAATCTAGTAGTACCTTAGAGATGAACAAAATTTTCAGAAGCTTTCAAGAGTCAAAGTTCTGTAACCTTCACGTAGCAGATGCATCACCTGATTCTTGGCCATACTAAATTTCATGGAGCATTTTACTACATCTGGTTTCACAGTGTAGCATTGTATTTTCCCCATCAAGTATATCATCAGAGACATCCACCAACAGCAGAATCCTAAACAGAGTCAAGTTCTTTCCAAACCCATATATGTCAGTGAACTTAGAAGGGTATGTGTAGTGGGACCAGTATGATATAGTAGCTGGATTGTTAGACTAAGATTTTGTTTATTTATTTAGATTTTTATTCTGCCCTCCCTGCAAGTAGGCTCACAACAAGAAATTAAAGTCAAGTTTATTGCATTACAATAAAATTCAAATGAAATATACAATTAATAGTTATATACAATCAATAAAATTAAAATCATTAAATATAAGACTAACACAGGTAGCAATGTGACCAGAAGGCACTGCCTTTCCTTTATGGGAGTACCCCATAAATAATGGGGTCCCCATTTCCCTGAATTTTTTTTTTTATTTATTTATCTGAGATTTATATCCCGCCCTTCCCACTAGGTGGCTCAGGGCGGCTTACAACATGTAAAACTAACATAAAATATAAAATTAAGCATTAAAATTAACATTACATAATTTATAGTTAAAAATCTAAACATTTGTTATATACATAAAACATTAAAATCATTCAGCGGTCTTAAGTTACGCTCAATTCAAATTCGATGTTCAGTGTTCAGTACTCGGTGCCGGTCAGTTGTGGGCCAGCCGGAAGAGGGCTGTCTTACAGGCCCTGCGGAATTGGGTAAGGTCCCGCAGGGCCCTTATCCCTTCCGGCAGCTGGTTCCACCAAGATGGAGCCATTATGGAGAAGGCCCTGTCCCTTGTAGCTTTCAAACGGGCTTCTTTTGGCCCGGGGACAACCAGGAGGTTTTGAGTTCCCGATCTCAGTGCTCGCTGGGGAACATGTGGGAAGAGACGGTCCCTCAGGTAGGCAGGTCCTAGGCCATATAGGGCTTTAAAGGTAATAACCAGCACCTTGTACCGAACTCAGTAGGATATTGGCAGCCAGTGCAGAGCCCGAAGTCCCGGCTGAATGTGCTCCCACCTTGGGAGCCCCAATAACAACCGGGCGGCGGTGTTCTGCACCAACTGCAATTTCCGGGTTCGGCACAGGGGCAGCCCCATGTAGAGGGCATTGCAGTAGTCCAACCTCGAGGTGACCGTAGCATGGATCACTGTTGCTAGATCGTCGCGCTCCAGGAAGGGAGCCAGCTGCCTTGCCCGCCTAAGATGGAAGAATGCGGACTTGGCAGTGGCTGCTATCTGGGCCTCCATTGTTAAGGAAGGCTCCAGAAGTACCCCCAGGCTCCTGACTCTATGCGTCGCAATCAGCAGCGCACCGTCAAAAACCGGAAGGGGTATTTCCCTTCCCAGACGCCGACGGCCCAAGCAAAGGACCTCTGTCTTCGCTGGATTTAGCCTCAGCCCGCTCTGCTTGAGCCACCCAGCCACAGCCTGTAGTGCCCGGTCCAGACTTTGTGAGGCGCAGACCGGCTGGCCGTCCATAAGCAGATAAAGCTGGGTGTCATCAGCATACTGGTGACAACCCAGCCCGTACCTTCGGGCAATCTGGGCGAGGGGAAGCATATAGATGTTAAATAACATCGGGGGAAAAACCGCACCCTGAGGCACCTTGCAATCAAGCGTGTGCCTGCGGGACAGCTCATCCCCAATAGCGACCCTCTGTCCCCGACCTTCAAGGAAAGAGGAAAGCCATTGCAAGGCTAACCCCTGAATCCCCGCGTCGGTGAGACGGCGGGCCAGCAGCCGATGGTCGACCGTATCGAACGCCGCCGATAGGTCCAACAGCATCAGTACCGCCGAGCCGCCACGATCCAGATGCCGTTGCAGGTCATCTACTAGGGCGACCAGCACCGTCTCCGTCCCATGGCCCGGGCGGAAGCCGGACTGAAGGGGATCAAGGACGGAAGCGTCATCCAGGAAAGTCTGTAGCTGCATCGCCACTGCCCTCTCGATAAGTTTGCCCAAAAAGGGCAAATTCGAGACCGGCCGATAATGTGCCAATTGGGCCGGGTCTAATGATGTTTTTTTCAAGAGGGGACGGACCACAGCCTCTTTAAGCTGTGTTGGAAATTGCCCTTCCGTGAGGGATCTATTTATGATATCCCGTACAGGATATCTAAGCTCCCTCTGGCAGGATTTAATAAGCCAGGAGGGGCACGGGTCCAATTTACAGGTTGTTGGGCGAGCAGATAAGAGGATCCTGTCAACTTCCTCCAGGCTGAGAGGGCTGAAACCATCCAGAACATAATCCGAAGACAGGCCCGGAGCCTCGGTTTCGCTAACTGCCTCCAATGTGGCAGGGAGGTCAAGGCGGAGCGACGCGATCTTGTCCGCAAAGAAATTCGCAAAAGCCTCACAGCCAATCTCCAATTCTTTACAATTTGGTCTGCCCTGCGGCAGTGTTGTTAGACTCCGAATTATATTAAATAGTTGTGCCGGGCACGATGTTGCAGACGCAATCTCAGCCGCAAAGTATGTTCTCTTTGCGGTTTTGATTGCCACCTCATAAGACTTCATAATCTCTCTATAAGGTGTTCGAGTCGCTTCATCTTGAGTACGCCACCATTGCCTCTCTAGTCGTCTGAGTTCCCGTTTTAGTTGTTGCAACCCCTGGTTATACCAGGGCGTCGACTTCAAACGGGAGCGCAGAGGACGTCTAGGTGCGATTTCTTTGATAGCTCTGGAGAGTCTATCATTCCAGGACTCCACCAGACCATCCAAGGGATCGCCAGGGGGCCCGGGATCCCGCAGGGCCGTCAGGAACCGTTCCGGGTCCATCAGGCTCCGCGGGCGAGCTAAAATACGCTCTCCGCCTAAACAGGTTTGGGGTGGCACACCCACACAAGCCTCAAGGGCATAGTGATCCAACCATGGCACTGCTCTGGCAGTAATATCGTTCACTAAAACTCCCGCCGCGAAGACCAGGTCTAACATGTGCCCCGCCTGATGAGTGGGCGTTGTGACAACTTGGGAGAGTCCCAGTGTCACCATGGATGACACCAGGTCTATCGCCTGACTGGAGGCCGCATCATCGGCATGAACATTGAAGTCACCCAAGACCAGCAGCCTTGGGTACTCCAATGCCCAGCCCGCCGCGGCCTCCATCAGGGATGATAAGGCGCCGGCCGGTGCGTTAGGCGGACGGTACACCAGCCAGATCGCCAAACCCTCCCCAACGTCCCACATCAGGCCGACACATTCAACACCCCTGATCTCCGGAGCTGGGAGGGCCCTAAAGGAGTAAACCTCTCATATGAGAAGCACCACTCCTCCCCCCCGCCCACTAGTCCGGGACTGGTGAAAGACCGAGTATCCCAGGGGCGCCGTCTGAGAGAGGGCTACAGTCTCCCCATCATGCACCCAGGTCTCGGTCACACATGCCAGGTCCACCTCCTGTTCCAGTAAGAAATCCCGGAGGACAGCGGTCTTGTTATTAATGGACCTGGCATTACATTGAATTGAACTGAAAACTCCTTGGCAGAAAACAGGCCAAGTGGGAAAACACTCTATCCAAAGGCCAGAGGTCTTGTTTGGGCTTGTTCTGAATGCATAAGGTTACAAAATAGGCATCCTCCAGGCAAACTCCTGTCTTTCCCCCACACACTCGCAGCAATGGAATATGTAAAGACTGTGTAATGGGTTCTCAGGTAAAGTATTGCTCATGTCTTAATCTCTGGCTAGCAACTAATGACTAATCTTTTCTACCTTCCTGCTCTAACTCAGCATCTTTTAGATCCAAGCAGGCAGCCGTGTTGGTCTGAAACAGCTGAACAAGGCAGAAGTCAAGTGCACCTTTAAGACCAACCAATTTTTATTTAGAACATAAGCATTCGTGTGCTCTTAAGCACACTTCATCAGATGAGAAATCCAGCACAGTGAGCAAAGCCATACTTAGCTGAGCAGAGCCATATATAGCTGGTAGGCAGTGGCCCAGAATGCAACATGGTACAGATTTAAGAACCAATGACAGTTAAGTAAAATTATCTGGTAATTTAATTAATTAATTAAAATAAAATAAAATTATCTGTTAACCACTGCCTACCAGATAATTATCTGGTAATTAATTAATTAATTAAAATAAAATTATCTGGTAACCATTGCCTACCAGATAATTTTACTTCACTGTCATTGGTTCTTAAATCTGTACCATATTGCATTCTGGGCCACTGCCTACTAGCTATGTATGGCTCTGTTCAGCTAAGTATGGCTTTGCTCACTGTGCTGGATTCCTCGTCTGATGAAGTGTGCTTAAGAGCACACGAAAGCTTACATTCTAAATAAAAATTGGTCAGCATCTTTTGTCTTATCTCTATGCTAGCGCAAGTCGTGTTGCACAAATCTTTTGTTTCATTCCTGACTACTTCTCAGAGTATTAAAACCAAACTGATATCAAACATTAAACCCATCATGGTTCTTCCTGACAAACATTAAGGGTCAGTCTCATCTTTTGTCTTGAACTGGGTATCCATTCAGGCACCCAAGAAAGTAATGGGTCTCTTAGATGTGGCACGATGGCTGTGCACATCTCCATCTTTAATTTCTACATGGATTTCTGCACATCTGGATTATGTAAATATTATTTCTGTGATTCCTAAAAGCCTCTATCACTCACCCTTAATTTCCTTAGCCTCTTGATTGTGTGTATTGTGATTGCTTATGAGTGATAGTATTCCTACATATTTTTTGACGTAAACTAAAAAATATTTTAACTCTGGAGTCTTTCTTCTGATACTGGACCTTTGTATTATTGGTGGAAAGATCCCTGCTCCAAAAATAGCTCTACATAGGTCTTGCTAATTCCCCTTCAAAAAGAGGAGACCCCCCAGCATTTCTGGTAACAAAATAGTTGCATAGGGTTCTCTTTAAGTCACCTAGATAGAGTCAGAGGGATGATCCAACAGTTTGGGAACTATAGTAGCGAGGCCAGCTGAGGAAGACGCATGAAGGCCTGGTGGAACAGCTTCATTTTAAAGATCCTGTGGATTGGAAAAAGGTCCTGCAGGGTGCTGAACTCCAATGGGAGCTGATTCCACCAGGCTGGAGTCAGGGTGGAAAAGGCCCTGACCCTGGTCGAGGTTAAATGGACCTCCTATGGGCTGGGAATAACCAACAGATGTTGATCCAGTGAGCAGAAGGCTCTTTGGGGCACATATGGGAAGAGGCAGTCCCTCAGATATGTCAATATTAACTCTGAAGATTAATACCAACACCTTGAAGTGAATATGGTACTCAATGGCTGTGACCACACTGCCAGCTCAGGGCAGCATCAAGCTGCCCTGGAAGTGAGCTGGCCAGAAAAGAAGTGCCCAAAAGCATGCAGACTATGCACAGCCCACCCCCAGAACAGGGACGAGCTACAGGTGCCCTGGAGGAGTATCCAGAGTGCTCATGTGCACATCTGCTGCTCCCCAGATGTTTTCCAGCCATCCAGATGGCCAGGGAGGTGCCTCGGAGCCGCCTCAGGTATTAGGTACCGCTTTGGAAGTATTACCTTTCTGAGGCAACTCCCATCAGGACCAGGATGGGACAAGGATAGCAGACAGATGTGTGCGTTTGGATGCACTTTTTAGATCCACTCACCTGCCATCCCTGGGCAGCTTAAACTGCCCATCTGTAATCAGCCAATTAGTAATCAGCCAATTAGATGTAAGCAACATAATACTGGCTGAATGCATGCCTGCACAGGTGATGCCATCAATAGGCATGCAGTCATATTCTAAACTACCTGGAGTTTCTGGTATAGTCTCAAAGGCAATCCTGAGTAAAGCAAGTTACAGTAATCAAGCCTAGAAGTGACCATAGCATGGGTCACTGTAGCCAAGTCCTGGGAGGAAAAGTATAGGACCAGTTGCCTAATCTGCTGAAGGTAGAAAAAGGCAGACCTGGCAACCATGGCAAGCTGGGCCTCCATGGAAAGTGAAGAATCCAGGATCACCCCAAGGCTCCTCATCTTTTGGGTCAGCATAAGTAGCATACAGTTCAGGGTCGGCAGCCTGATCCCCCCCAACCCTCCCCCCTGACTCAGGTACAGGACCTCATTGGATTGAGTTTCAGCCAGCTCTGCTGTAACCAACCAGCCACAGTCTCCAAACCCTGGTAAAGTCTTCTGAGGCAAAGTCTGGGCAGCCATCTAACAACACATACAGCTGGGTGTCACCCGCATATTGGTGACATCACAGCCCAAACTGGGCAAGGGGTGCATATAGATGATTTCCCTCTGTGGCACCCACATTCAAGCGGGTGCCATGGAGAAACTTTCTCACCAAGCACCACCTTCTTTCCCCTACGAGAGAAAGGAGGAAAACCATTGAAGGGAGATCCCCCAAACTCCTATGTCAGTGAGGCAGCAGGTCATGAGATCATGTTGATGCTGCCATTAAATCTAACAATAACAGCAGCACTGTCCAACCCTGATCAGATTTCTCTTATCTGGGAGACCCAGGATTTGAATCTCCACTTTGCCATTAAAACTTGCTGGGTGAGCTTGGGGAGAGAAGTGAGGTATAAACGAATTAAAGAACTAAATTGAAGAGTTGCGCTCTGACAGACTTCTGTGGCAGAATTTCTCTTTTGGGGGTTGGAGTTAGGCTCAAGCCCTCCTCCTCCATCTTTAAATGGACTGTATTTACTCTGGCCCTGGTTCCAGACTCTCTGGACCCCCTTTTTGTCACAATTTATGGACTGAGTTAACTCTGGTCTAGTGTCAGAGATACAGGAAACATTTGGCAACTGTGCCAGCTTCAATATGGAAATTTTACCCTGTGGGGCCAAGCAGCAAACATTACAGCTTGGCTAAGAGGCCTCCCTGCTTGTTCCTGCCAGTGCTGTAACTATGCATTCCTCCTACATTGAAGGATTTCAAATCACGCTACCCCAAGGAGCTGCCAAGGTAAGCAAAATGGCACTGCACTCCTGTGCAAGGAAGACAGCATCTAAGAGCAGCCCTTAGCCAGAAGCCATGCTGGATGGGGGAATCCAGACTCCATCTTGGGCCTGCACAAGCAGCCAGGAAGACAGAGCTAAGACAACACTCTGGGTGGGTCAATGCAGATGCAAATGTGAAGAGCCAGCAGTTGGACAATAGAGCTTGCTGCATGACAAAGCCAGTTCCTGAAAGTCATTGAAAAGATTGCTGGACACAAGGTCTATGCCTAGAAAGAAGATCACCGACCAGGATGTAATCTTATGTAGATTTTCCCCATTCTGTTTGCTCTGGTGTCACAATGAGATAGCAATCTGACTCTAAATTGACCAATTTATTTTCTTTGTTTAAAGTAGTTTTTCTTTGTTTAAACCCCTCCAGTCCCACTAATCCTATTAAACTCTGGAACCTCCCACTGTCCAGCCCTCTTGGTGGCATCAGCAGTCACATGTTCTGACATCACTGCAGTGTCACAGATCAGCTGACCTCCTTGTCACAGACCACATGACCTCATCCCCTGAGGGCACAAATCAGGTAATATAAGGCCAAGCACATGGCAGTTTAGTGTGTCTTGTCTTACCCTACCACAGACTTGCACCCCCAAACTCTGTTTGGGCCACTCTTCACCATCATGTCTTCTGCTTCAAGGATCCATGGATCAGGTAGTATCAACCCTTCCCCTGCAATGTTCCTATATGTCTCTATATGCTTCACCTCTATTTTCCTAGTTCTTGTGTGTATGAATTATTTACCTTGTTTATGTGTGATTTGTATTTGTGTTTTTATATATTTTCTAAGTAAACATTTTCATTTTAATATATATTCAGTCTGGAGTCTCCTTTATGAATGCTGCACCTCCGTATCATAGGTAAAAGATCTGCTCCTATGGTCTGCCAAGGGTCTTCCGCCAATTCCCCCATCTAAAAAAAGGAGATCTACAGCAATTTCCCTAACATTGGTTCTCTTATGAAAATGGCCATCAAGGGTTCAAGCATCTGTATTGCTAATAGCGCTTAGGCTGAGAGTTAGCTGCTAGAAATATAGGTCAGTAGAAAGAAGGTTAAAGGTAAAAGTTATCTGAGGGGAAACAGCCTTAAATAGATTGATTTGGCAGCAAAATTATTGATGTTAAGAGGTATGAGAAAAACTGCATAGAGTAAAGATAACTGGTCCATTGTAGAGTAAATATAACTGGTCCATTGGCAGATGTGAGAGACTATCTGTTAATGCAACTGGAGACTGATGACATATATGATAAGATAAGATGACGTATAGAATCAGATAAGATAAAGATAGTGATACCAGTTTCCGGGGGGAAACTCTTTATAAACCCTGGGATTTTGTGAAGAAGGTGCTGATTTATATCAGAGACAGAAGGCTGTCTCTGTGCTGGTCAAGCCAAGAAAATTAGAAGTTAGAGGGATCTAACCAAATAAATGTAGACTAACAGGGTTATAGTCCTTGGAATAGAGACTTAGACTTTTAATAGAATTAATGCTTTAGCAGGTATCATGCTTGACTATAGAGTTATGCTTGACTATAGAACTGGGACTGAATTATAATTGCATAACTGTATGAGCAAATGTACTAATGTTATCTATTGTTTTGCTTTTCTAACTATATTTTAAGCATACTGTCTGAAGGAGAAGCTTGAAGTCTAATAAAGTTTATCTGTGTAGCCTGGAAACTTAATATGTTCATATGTATGAGTGCCGGAAAGCTACAGGCAGTTTGGGTTACTGAGGGTACAAAAGGTGTACAAAAGTAAATCTCACCTCAACTTCAACACTCTACAAGATATCTATTGTGTCAAGAACTAAAAGTAACTTGCTCTTATGAAAAGACTCAGTGATGTGGGTGGAGGTCCAGGGGAAAGGCAGTAACCCATATAATGCCACCTTTTATCTGCATGTGTTTTCTTCCATTTGGGGGAACCATGATATGTAAGGATAGCAATTATGATTACGAGAAAATTGCTCTCATTGTACTATTCATGGTATTATCTCCAATAATATTTATCTTATAAAATGGTAATCAGTGGTATATAATTTTGACTGTTTGAAAGCTGCTTAGTCCAGATACAGATACTTTACTAAAGTTACAGAAATACTTTTGTCACATTGTACAGTGAGCTGACTGAATCTAGCAGTCACTGTAAAGTAGTTATAATGAATAGGTTAATCTCAAACTGTGCATACAGCAGGGTGGGGGGTGGGGAGCCCAGAATCCTTTTAGTTTCCTTTATTGTTTTCAACCAATGGAGACTTATAATTATGTAAACAATTGGCTTCTCAGCCTTGAGACACAGAAGGGGACACTTTAAACTGCAGGGGTGTAGCTATGACAGCTTCTATCCTGTCTCCTTCTGGCAATGGCAGAGGCTTTGTTGGAGGACTGAAAAGAGTGTGGGAGTATGGGAGGTCCCTCCTACACATCTCCACATTTCATTTTAGATGAGCCATGTTGTAGTTTCTTGGTTGAATAGTGAAGTGGTAAAGAAATGTGGGGAATGTCCTCCTCCCACTTTCTACAGCTCAGCTTCTCAACCCAGTAGCTGCAGACACGGCTCTATAGAATTTCTGGGGAAGGAAGCTTTAAACCAGAGAACTGCTGTTTTAATCCTTTGAAAATCATATTTAATTTAGTACAGTTAGAATAGAAGTTATTGTTTTTATTCACTGTGGTGTTTAAACAAATGAGAGCCATTCAGAGAACTGTAGTAATACAGAGTAGTGCAATGGGTTGCTAAATAAATAAATAAAACTGGAGAGCAAGCTCTGCAAGACTGGAGACTTTCGAAGGATTTAAGCACACACTTGATTGTCATTACCTAAACAATGGTATGCATTGGAATGAAATGAGACTTGCACTTACATTTAAACACCTACTTAAACACTTAAACTATATCAGGAACAATATGCATTCTTGGCAACAATGAATCACTAATAAATAAGAGAATGGTAAGCCATAATATTCACATAAAATTAAGGTGAACTGCTACACATAATTCTCTACTTATTTTCTTTTCTTTTCTGTTTCTTTCTCCTATTTCCTTTTCTCATATAGATTTTGTTTTTAATTTCACTTTCTACTAGTTCTAAATCAGAAGCTTGAGTTTCTACATAGTAGTTTGTAACATGGTATGATTTCCTTGATATTATTGATATGAGAACAGAATAAATACTATTATAAAACTAATATCTAATCAGTATAGATTCAAATGGGTAACTGTGTTGGTCTGAAGAAATAAAACAATCTGCCCATGTGGTAGTAGGGAATCAGAATCAATTGCTCACATTTTGCTTCAATCTGAATTTTATATCCAAATATGGGCTGTTCTCATTAGCCCTATTTTGCATAGCAGGCAAAGTGAGGCTTCTTTCCCTTCTTTTATCAGATCAGTGTTCCTATATCACCCTCTCAGTAGTGAGGTTTCTTCCAATCACATTGAGAATCAGGAAGTATGAAATTAAAGCTGTGGAGATTATTGATTTTTGATTGTACTCTGTATATTTAAATGCTGGTTTTGTCTGATTTTAATTTATGCCAATAAAGGTATTGACTGACTGATTGACAATAGAATAAAGTTTGAGTCCAGTGGCATCTTTAAGGCCAACAAAGTTTAAGTCTAGGTATAAGATTTCATGTGCATACAGAATTAAACTTTGTTTAATCCACTGGACTTAAACTTGGATCTAATCAATATGAATGAGTTGGCCTAAAGCAGGGATGTCAAACATGCAACCCAAGGGCCGAAGCAGGCAACCTGATCATATCTGCTTCCTTCTCCCACTCTTTTGCTTCCTTCTGCATCTCAACTTTCTTTGCAAGGCTTGCTCAATTGCACAGGAGCTACAGAGCAAAACCTCGATTTTCTCCATTAGTTGAGGCTCCTTCCCCTCCTGGTCCGCTGGGGAGGTGGGGAAGAGCCAGATCTTTCTTTGCCCAGTTCCCTGGATCACATGGGAGAAATACAAAGAAAGCACTTTTAAGACCAACAAGTGCTAATGTTTTAACCATTTTTTATCTTAAGTTTAAAAAAAAACACTTTAGTCAGTTTGTCTGTGTCTTTTAAAAAGTTTATATCTCTGCTACCTAATCTTAAATAGGTACACACATGGCCCCACTCAACACAGCCCAGCACGGCATGACAAGGTCTCAATTATGTCAGATCCAGCCCTCATAACAAATGAGTTCAACACCGCTGGCCTAAAGAGACTGGAGCCAGGGCTTGTGACAAAAGAATGTTAATTTTCTTTATGATTGTGGATGTTCCCTCAGTTGCAATTCAAGCTAGTTACAACCCATAATTCTACTGTTTAAATAAGCAGTTTAACTCATAAACTGTGTCATATTTCATTCAAGGGGTGAGTGGGCAAATAGCCCTTTGCCAGATTGCAGCCTTAATCTATATCTTCCAGTCTCCAGAGCACCTTAGTACCATTGGGGAAGTTATCCCACACTTCCTGTTTTTATGTGGAAATTCCCAGTGTGCGTGTGTGTGTTCATGTGTGTCATACTTTAGTTTTAACGACTTTTGGTACTTTGCATTTTTTTTTTCTCAATCTTGCACTGGGTGTGATGGGGCAATTTAATGCATCCATTAGTTACGCATTTACCAAAGCCTACCAGTGAATCGTATCTTGACTACATGTCTGTCTCTTCAATTGGTTAGCTCAGCTTAAACCCCACATAAGACTGAAGAAGAAGAAGATGTTGGATTTATATCCCGCCCTCCACTCTGAAGAGTCTCTGAGCGGCTCACAATCTCCTTTACCTTCCTCCCCCACAACAATCACCCTGTGAGGTGGGTGGGGCTGAGAGGACTCTCACAGCAGCTACCCTTTCAAGGACAACCTCTGCCAGAGCTATAGCTGACCCAAGGCCATGCTAGCAGGTGCAAGTGGAGGAGTGGGGAATCAAACCCGGTTCTCCCAGATAAGAGTCCACACACTTAACCACTACACCAAACCACTACACCAAACCAAGACTGGTTGTTTTGATTGGCTATGCTGCCCTCTCTCCGCTTTTTGAATTCTGGACAGTAGGTAAAGAACTCAGCATAGCAGTGATTATACTGATTGTAAGGCTAAAGGCTGATTGTAGGGCTTTGGAAGGTTGCTTCAGAGCACCCATATACTGGTTCTATTATCAATAAATAATTTTGCTGTGCTTATGCTCCATTAATGATTACTGTCCATCAGTTTTAGTAGCAGAAAGTGTGTGTGTGGAGGGGTAGATACCTCTTTTGTCCAGTGAAGCCTCCAGCTACAGTCTCAGACCAGCTGCCTCACCCCTTTCCCCTTTTCCCTTTTCCAGCCAGAAGGATCCTCCATTCTTGGATTTTACTGTATATCTTGTTTTAAAATTTTGTGTTTGTTTTTAACTGTTGTGAACTACCCTGAGCCTGTTAGGGGAGGGCGGGATATAAATTTGAGGAAATAAAATAAAAATAAATTAGATGGCTAGGGCTTTTCATTGCCCCCCCCCCCATTGCTCTACCTTATGAATAATTAAAGCCTTAGAAGCTGATCCACCAACAGTGAATTGAGATGAGAGGAGTTTCATGGACAGGTGTATGAAGATACTTCTTTGATGGCATGTGGACAGTTGAGCTGAGTAAATGTCATTTGTTTGTTGGGAAGCCTCAGTTCACCAGAGAATTATTTATTTATAAATAAAATAATATCAGCCTAAAGAAGTAGTACTCCTGGAAAGCAAGGTTGGTAAAGAAAGGCATTTGCTTAGCCCATTCTCCACACACACACACACCCCATCCAATTCAGGATGCAAATCCCCCCCCCCCAATGGAGCCACTTTAAAATGTTGCTAGTTTCACTTTGGAATTTTAGAGAGAGAGATTTGCATGTGTTGCAAACTGTGATTTGCATTTTCTTTACAATATTGAAATGAAGAGGGAACTGCTTATCTGACTGCCCAGAGCATACCTGGGGGTCATGCAAATATAAAAAACAGAGAAAGAATAGAATAAAGGAAGAAACTGGCTACTCTTCTAGACCAGGGGTGGCCAACGTTAGCTCTCCAGAAGTTTTTTGCCTACAAGTCCCATCAGCCCCAGCCATTGGCCATGCTGGCTGGGGCTGATGGGACTTGTAGGCAAAAAACATCTGGAGAGCTACCATTGGCCACCCCTCTTCTAGACTATTAATTACATTAAAAGGGGGAGGAGAAATGTTGGCTTGCAAATTTTTAAAAATTACCACTCATTCCATGATTTTTTTTGTAAAAAAACATGCATCATGCAGAATCATGCTGCTTCTATAAAAAAAGGTATGGGATATACTGGTTTGAGAGAAACTGATTTGAAAAAAGTGGGGAACATGAAGAAAAACTGGGACAGCACAGGGTTGTTAACAAAGCTGTGTAGAAATGGGAGGGCAGTATCATAGAGAAATTATAACATATTCACTGGAGCACTTGGGCAGTGTAAGATCTCTCTCTTTCTGCATGGATCTGATTTTATATAGCAGATCTGTAGCCCTATAGAGTGCCACTTTACCTCCACCTGTGTTTTACTTATAAATTTGTAAATAAATCAAGTATAAATAAATAATTTTAAAGTTTATAAATAAATCAGTTCGAAACAAAAAAGCCCCCTTAAATAAGGATTTTGTGGAGAATGACATAATGCTCAAGCATACAGTGATCAAACTAGTCATTTACAGATGAGCCAAGCTCCTACTGAAGCATTTCAATGTCTTCCTTTGAAGTTCCAATTAAATGCTATGTAAACAAAGACAGGCCTGGAACAAATGTTTTTCTATATCACGAGGTCATAACCAGGCTTACATTCATAACTATGGAGTATGTTACTTTTATACCTCCATACTTGGTAGGCAAAGCATTCTTCTCCAAAAGGAAGCAACCATGGAACTTCTCCAAGTTCAGATAAATGGGCAGAATGTAATAAAACTATCAGAAATTATTCCAAATATGCAGTGCTTAGAAAAACAAACCAGGGTACTATGAACCATTTCCTAGTTACTTTCTCTAACTAGTAAGTATAAATTATCATGCAAGGACGAGACCAGAACTTGTATGAGACAAAAAGAAGAATGCATTTACATGTAGTCTGCATCCATGCTTTGGAATGTCAGCATTCCTGATTTCTGGGAGATATGGAATATAGATTGGTGGTCTGACACTGGTTGTTAATGGATTATGTTTTATTAAATGCTTCATTGGCAGTGCAATCCTAAACAGAATCACTCCAATCTAATTCAATTGATTTAAATGAATTTTGACTGGTGTAACTCTTCATAGGATTGTACTGTAAACTGTTATACATCTATTTCTAAAACTGAAGGACCAAGAAAACAGCCCACCTGCAAACAGCAACAGTCCCTGAATTTCAACAATTCTAGCCTTATACTTCCTGAATTCATGTTTAGAAACAAAGCATGCTTGCTAAAATGCGTGAAAAGCTAAAGTAGGCCAAATACCATGTTAGAAGAATTGACAAACAATGTCTCTTGCTCAGTCCTCAAAGACTACAAACACTCTGGAGCAAGCTAGATAGCTAGGTTCATATCAGTCTCCTTCCTATCTGGTTCTGCTTTCACTCACCCTCTCTAAGCCGTAGAATGTAACTCAGGGAATTTCATTCCTGTTTGTTCTCCTCCTCTTCCTTCTTCTTCTTCCCTACATGCATCAGAAATAATAGTATGGTGTCTCTTCTCCTGAACTGAACTAAGCATATGGCCTACTACAAACCAAAGCCATCCAGTTAGCTAGAATAGTTTAGTTATTTTTTCTCTCCACTACAGCTATATGTTATGTTTCTCTTTAAATGAATCCACCAGTATTGATTTCTTAATTTAAAGCAAAAGGCTCTCTGTGCAATTTGAGAGACAGTGTGGTAATCATTAATCTAGGCCACACTGCTGTGCTGAAGCTCAGAAGGAGCACTCTGCTAAGTGAAGGTAAACTAGACCCAGCAATACCAGTAATCCACACTTTGGCCCTAGAACAGTCTGTTCCACTCTAGAAGGACACATCTCTGTGTAATCAGCCTCTCCTACTATACAGCAAGATAAGGAGAAAACAACAGATTGAAAGAGACAATGAGCCTGCCAAAGGGGCAATAAAGAAGTCAACAAAGGATTTCTGATACCAAGCAAGAACTGGGGACACCCACATTTGTTGAATGAGAGGGAAGGATTAAGGAGATGAAGAAAAAGGAGAAAAGGGCAAGATATACCACGACATCATTAGCCCTACAAAGGAGAAGCCCAAGACAGGGCACAGCATGGTCGACTTCTTCTTTCCATCATCAATGGAGTTTCCTGCTCAATCAGTCCTTGCATGCAACAAGGCATGGCCAGCCAGGGTGAATGGACTCAATGAGGTTACCCTTTTTTTATTCAAATAATCCTTGCCTGGGACTCTCCACTATTCACTGCTGAATCTGGGCTCATGGGGCCCAGCTATACACAGTTATTTTAGTCCTGGGATAGAAGATAAGGAGCCGTGGGAGTAATGCTGTACCTGACACAGTTTCTTGAGAAAATCTCCAATAACAAAAGGTAGCCAGTCATTGCAGGACATAACTGACAGATTCAAATTATTTTGCCCCACTTTACAGACTTCCAAATAAAGTTCTTTCTCAAGCCAGATCACAAATAGCATTATCAGTAACTAGTAATAAGGCCCATTGTGAAGAGAAATACAACAGGTGCTAGAAATTTGCTGTGGATGAGTGTCATGGCCTTGGCAGGGAGGGGAAGGACAGAGGGAGGTAAGGTATGTCAAGTGTTATGTTTTCTCATGTATTCACAAATCTATCCAACAGGTGTTGTGTCTGTCTTGTGTGCTTGCTGTAACCATATTTTACCAAGCTGTGCAGGAGGGTGGCTATTGCAGAGAGTGAGCTTATCTGGTAGTTATGGCAATGACTTAGGATAGCAAAGAGGGAGCTTAACTTCTGCAAACATTTTTTTGTTTCCTATAATAACCACCATTATATCCTGCTGAAGCTATCCCCCTATGACAGCCAGTGTGACGTGGCAGTTGGAATTTCAGAGCAGGGTCAGACCCATCTTTTTGCTGTGGAAGCTGACTGGGTGATTTCAGACCAGTAACAGATGAGGCAGCCGGACGCTTCAGCAACCTGTTCACCAGAATGGGGGCGGAAGGAGAAGAAGCACTGGCCGGTGAGGACTGAGGCAGTGGCCCGGGAGAAGACGAAGGCCAGGGCACGAAGGGGACGGAGGACATCCAGCTACTGAGAAACGAGATGCAGATCTGGATGAGAGAGATCCGGAATGAACTCCAATTGAGCAATATGCACATCACCCACGAAATGCAGAGGCAACTGGACCAGAAGTGAGAGCAGATAAGGGCCCCACCAGGAGAACCAGCCCAGCGCCCAGAGCCAGGGAAGTCACCGGCAGACCCGCTGGTTGACCAGCCAGGGGAGCCGGCCGAGCCTCCTCCAGACCGACCACCCCCACAGCCAGACCAACTGAGGGGCCCTCCCGGCAGACCAGCCGCGCCACCAGCCTCGGCAGGTCCACCACTGATCCCTGGTCCCGTAGTGCCTCCCGGGCCCATCCTTCCTCCCGGGTGGCCGATGAGACCCATGGGCCCACAGCCCATGATACCCTGGGCAGGGGGTCAGGGTCGAGAACTGCAGATCACCTTCGATGGCGATCCGGAGGAAGTAGAGTACTTCACCATCCAGTGCAACAGCTTCATGACCCACTGGGGGAACACCTTCCCTACCGAACTCAGCCGAGTGGATTACTTAGGGTCGAAGCTAAAAAGGGCAGCAAGGTGGTGGTTCATCAGCCTGTACGAAACCCAAGGCCCCAAATTGACCACCGTGGCGGGGTTCCTGTAAGTCATGCTACAGCAGTATGGCAGCCCGCTGCAAGAGGTGCAGGCCCTCACCACCTTGCAAGAGCTACAGCAGGAGTCAAGAACTGTGAGTACGTGGCCAACTTCCGGGCACACTGCTCCAAGGTCCACGGCTGGAATGAGAGAATGAAGTATGAGGCTTTCCACCGTGACCTTAACGCAAGCATCCTCGACCGATGTTTCCAGCAGGCCCGCCCCACCACCCTAGTGGGCTGGAGAAGTGGAGACCAACCTCAAGCACGTAGCCCTGCAACAGCAGCAACAGCAAGGGGTGAGAGGGGGACACGAGCCCAAAGCTGGGACCAAACCGGTGCCGAAAAAGGCTGCACCCCAAGGGGGTACCCCCAAACCGACTCCGGGGCGCCGGTGCTTCCGCTGCGGCGATCCCGGGCACTTAGCAGCCAACTGCCCGGATAAGCCACGCACACCCCCCACGACCCCAAAGGCAGCGCCGGCCGGGCAGAAGAAAGTGGGGAACAAGACCAAAGAGCCCAGTCGGGGCAGCGTCGCCACATCCATGGTGCTTGATTAGGATTCTATAATAACCAAGGACTCGGGAGAGGAGTCGTGGGAGCCAGAGCCAGCGGAAAACGACAGCAACCTGCACTGAGAGGTGCCGGGCTGCAGGTTGTGGAATTCACGGCACCACTACGGGTGAGAATAACGGGGGCCCTACTCTTTGTACCAGTGACTTTATTAAACCCGAAATTGAAGCGGTTCATGCACGCCCGAGCCTTAGTAGACTTAGGCTGCACCCGCGAGATCATCACCCCAAGGTTAGTGGACGCTATAGCAGCGCCCACCTCACGGCCTCACTGGATCTCTTACTATCAGTCTCTTCAAGGTATTTTACTTTTGTTCTCTGATGAAAATAGAATTCACTTCATAGGGGACCACAGCAGCTTTGTTTGTTTTTCCCAAAAATATAGGCTCTCGAGAACTTTAACTCAAACCACAGATTTATTATAAGACAAAGTCTTTAACTTGGGGATATGGGAGATATTTACACAGGCAAACCCGTTGCTCAGTTGTTTCCGGCTTTACACAAACTTTTTCTTGCTTGAGTCTCTCAGTTTCAGTTCACAGTTTCCCTATATCTTGCTCTCTCCACCTCTAACAAAGGCTGGCCTCTTGGGTATGATGTGCCCAGGTCTCACTAGTCGACTGGAGCCACCACTACCAGCCCTTCAGACTTCTTAGACCCACATCTGCTCCCTCAACCACCTTTCTAGTTCTTCAGAGATATATATAGGTGTCTGTGACCGTCCAGGTCTTGACTAACTCACATTTGTTCCTCACACACACAGCCCTCTTGGCTGGTTTTGTCAAGCTTGTAGTCTCTGGAAGACTTTCGCGCCACTGTCTCAAGCTCCTTCACAGAATCAGCTGCCCTCTCAGCCTCGGTCAGGCACGAACTGACCCACTCAGTCTCTGTCAGGCTCCAACTCTGACAGACTTCTGATGGGCACCAACTCTGTCAGACACCAACTGACTGAATGACTGCCTCAGCAGTTTCTGTCACTCAACCACTTTCCCTCCCTGAGAGTTCCGAGCACTTGGCCCCCACCCTCAGATCACCTGACGCAGGCCCTGTGCGTCTTCAGTTTCTGGTTAACCCCTAGCTTTCCGTCACAGACGCCCTAGGACTGACCAAGGTCCCACTTCCCCATCCGATCCAATTTGAGCAGATGGACGGGACAGCCATGAGGGGGGAGCTCAGGGACTGCCAGTAGGGATCCAGGAACACTGGGAGGTGGAGGTCTTCATCATTGCCCCCTCCTCGTCTTTTGATGTGGTGGTGGTGGGGGTGGTATGGCTGGCTCGCCACCAGCCGAACATACAATGAGAAGCGCATACAATAGACTTTACCGACCAGCGGTGCACCCACCACCACTGGCAGGGGAAGTGGGGGCCAACACCACCCCCAGTGAATGAAAAGACATGTGTGTCGGTGGAGGAGGTCCTCTCCATCCCAAAAGAGTACTGGGACCTCCACAAGGTGTTTAGCGAGGAAAAGGCTAACGAGCTTCCACGCCACCGAGACACAGACTGTGCAATTGAACTGATACTGGGGCAGGAACTACCCAAAGCCAAACTGTACTCAATGGGATGGGCTGAGAAAGACGAATTGCAGAAATTCATCGATAAAAATCTGAAGAGGGGATTCATTAGGCCAGCGACCGCGCCCCATGCCGCCCCAGTCCTCTTCCGGAATAAGGAGGACGGGAGTCTGAGGCTTTGCACAGACTTTCGTGGAATAAACGGGATCTCCATGTCCAACATCTACCCCATCCCCCTAATCAAAGACTTATTGAGCACAGTGTCAGAGGGGTCGATATTTACCAAACTATACCTAAGGGATGCTTACTTTCAGGTCAGGATCAAGGAGGGGGACGAGTGGAAAACGGCGTTCAATACACCCATGGGACAGTTCAAATACCTAGTAATGCCTTGCAGGGGGGCCCCGGGGTGTTCATGAATTTTATAAATGAAGTGTTGCAGGAATATCTGTACAAGGGGGTGGTGGTGTACCTGGATGATGTCATTATCTACTCAAAAGATCTAAAGTCCCATGTACCCCTGATATGAAAGGTGCTGACAACCTTGTATCAGCACAAACTGTATGCAAAATTTTAGAAATGTGAGTTCCACCAGATGGAACTCGATTACTTAGGGTTTCGAGTGTCCGGGAAGGGATTAGCGATGGACCCAGCCAAAATCCAAGCGGTTTAGACTGGGAACTCCCGAGGACACGCAGACAGCTCCAATCTTTCCTCGGGTTAGCAAATTTTTATAGGGGGTTCATACAGGGGTTCGCCCAGGTGATGCTGCCCTTGACTGATTTCCTGAAAACAACGGGAAAGGGGCCGGAAGCCAAAAAACCGGGGGTGAGGCTTTTTGGACCCCTAGTTGCCAAGCTGCGTTTGATGAACTTAAGAGACTATTCACCAGTGAACCCGTGTTGGCCCATCCAAACGAGCTGAAGCCCTTTGCGGTTCAATGTGACACTTCCGACGTGGCTGTAGGAGCCATATTAATGCAGAAAGATGAGGAGGGGAGGCTCCGGCCCTGTGCCTACATCTTGTGCAAGTTCTCTAATGAGCAGCACAACTGGTCAGTCTGGGACAAAGAGGCGTTCGCTGTAAGATATGCCCTGAAAATTGGGAGGTCCTGGTTAGAGGGGGCCAGGGTGCCATTCGAAATCTGGACTGACCACAAGAACCTAGAAGCCCTAACAGGCCAGAGGAAACTGACCGCCAAACAAATCCAGTGGGCGGGGTTCTTTGCCAAATTTGATTTTGTGCTCAAACACATTTCGGGCTCCAAGAACTTTTTGGCCGACGCTCTTTCACGCTTGCCCCAGCACGAGAGCCGGAGGAAGGAAATCATAGACTCGATCATCCCTCCTTCCGCAGTGGCTGGGGGGGGGGGAGCAGGCTCATTGAAGAAACAGAAAAGGAGGGAGAGGGGAGGCCGGAAGGTATTCTGAAGGGAGAGGGGGGATTTTGGTACTACGAGGGGAAATTCTACGTGCCAAAGTCTCTCCAATCAGAGGTCCTGCAGCATTGCCACTGCAGCAAATTGGCCGGCCACTTTGGCTATGTAAAAACCCTGCATTTAGTAAATTGCCAATTCTGGTGGCCCCAGATGAAAAAAGACATTTCTGAATTTGTGAGTTCATGCCCCATCTGTGTCATGGCTAAGTGGAGGGGGGGGGAAACCCCGGGACTGCTACATCCGATCCCCACCGCAAACCGGCCCTGGTCCGTGGTATCAATGGACTTTATAGTAGAACTCCCGGTCTCCCAGGGAAAAACGGTAGTGCTAGTCTTGGTGGACACCTTCTCCAAGCAGGCGCATTTTATTCCCTGTAAACAATTACCGACAGCTAAGAAACTAGCCTACTTGTTTTTCCATCACATGGTTAGGCTCCACTCATTCCCCAACAAGGTCATTAGTGACCGCGGGCCGCAGTTCGTTGCCAACTTCTGGCGGGAGTTTTGCAAAATGGCAGGAATAGAACAAGGACTGAGTTCTGCCTACCACCCCCAGACAGACAGACAGACGGAACATGTAAACAGTCTTCTAGAACAGTACCTAAGGTGTTATATAAACTATCAGCAGTCCAACTGGGTGGAGCTGCTCCCATTCACAGAGTACTGCTACAACAATAGCTTGCACAGTTCAACCAAAGCCTCGCCATTCCAAATAGTAAACGGCTATGAAGGAAAACCGTTCCCGTTGCTATCCAGTCCCGAGGGAACAGCGCCACCTAGCTCTTGTCAACAATGGTGGGAAAAAGTAAAGAAGGGCTGGACGATCATCCAGGAAAATTTATAAATGGCGAAAAGGGACTATAAAGCTTATTTTGACAAGAAGCGCTCCCCTGAATGGGACTTCAAGGAAGGGGAGAGTGTGTTCTTGTGCACTAAAAACCTTCCTTTACCACAGACTTGCAAAAAATTAGCGTATAAATTCCTAGGTCCATTTAAAATCAAAAGGATGATAAACAGAGTGACAGTAGAATTGGACCTTCCTAAGATGTTTAGTAAGATTTTTCATTGCAGTCTTCTTTGCAAGGATCCTGGAATTACGTCTTGGCACCCCCGCCCTCCAGAGCCCTCACCTATTCAAGTGAAGGGTCAGAGTCATCATGAGGTGCTGGACTCTAGGGTCCAAAGGGGGGTGTTATACTATTTGGTTCATTGGAAGTACTTCCCTACCAGTTGTGATGAATGGGTTAAATCAACTGATCTGAGGGCTCCCTCTCTGTTGAAGAAATTTTACCTACTGCACCCAGACAAACCCCGAGCAAGAGCTTGGGGGGGGCAGTATGTCAAACATTGGAGAGCATTACTGTGTCATTATGCTGAATGTATTCTGTAACTTGTTCCTTGACATGACTAACTCCATTTTTGAATTTCTGTTACTAACTATGAAGCAGAAGACCTTGCATATCAAACAGTCTTAGAAATGTTACTAACCCATGCTGTGAATTCCTCTGCATAACACTAACAAAGCAATAGCTCGTTGAAGATAGTGAGCCTCAAGGAGAGCCAGCCGGGCTTCTCCGTGAGAAAGGGAGCCGCAAGCGATAAGAAGTAGGGAGAGTGTTACTTGTAGCATTAGAGTGTGAGAATGTAGGATTGTTTGGAAATGCTTTGATGTAAGGCCTTAAAACCCATCTATGTTTCAATACTTGCTATCAGTTCCAATAACTGCCTATTCAGAACTTTGAGATATCAAATAAACGCTACTACTTTTGCAAAAAATGATGGTCCGTTTACTTTGAGCTCCAACGTCTGACACCCACCTGCCAAGGTAAAGTGAATGGTGACCCGGAGGCATAGGTTTTTTCAGTCATGGCACCATGCTTGTAGAATTTACTTCTCATTGAGCTATGCTTGGCACCAACTCTATTCCATTTTAGGTATCAAACCAAAATCTTTTTTACTGGGCTTTTAATTAAAGGAAAGATCTTTTAAAATTATTTTTATATCCTGTAGCCTAAGAACTTTGCTCTGAGACATTTGTAGCTGTTAAGTATATTACTCTGCTTTTGTTCTCTGACTGGTTTTATTTGCTGCATTTTGAATGCTGTGGTTTTTATTTTTATTATTTTTTTAAAAAATCTGACTTTTCATGTTTTAAACTGTAAGCTGCATTGAGAAGTTTCACTGGAGAAGTGGTACATACAGTTTTGTAAATAAATGTAGCAGTCCATTGGATGGAGCCAACAGTGGTGTCAAGATAATCAGCTATGATGTCATCATACTCCCTTCCCAGGGAAACCTGTCTTGTATTATCTCAAATGACATTTCATTGTTAGGTGAAACTTTTCTCCTGATGAAAGCATTTGAGCTGCTTAAGCATGTTGCATTTTTAGTTGTTCCGGCTACTTTTGGATAAATGTGTTGGTTAAATTGCTTCTTTGTGCTTTTCAAGGTCATTTCTTTAGTTAATTCTTTTTTATTACTTTAGTTTTATTGAATTAACTATTTATTTTTATAAATTATATTTATATTCAAGGACATATTAGCTAAAAGGCACGCTATAAATACTTTTAAATTCATAAATAATATGGAAGCAGAGTGTTGAGATTAGTTGGTGAATGATAGATTTCATTTCACCCTGTTTTCCCTGTACTTTAATGAATTTTTCCTTTCCATACTATTTTACAAGAAATTAGTGGAATGTTCATGGGATCTCTTCTGGTTGGTAGATATTTGATTTTAGTTTTTCTCTATATGCCATTTAATTCTTCTTCAGGGAGCTGTGCTGAGGTTTATTTGTTTTTTTGAAAATGTGAACTATTCCTTCTGTACCAACAGAAAAACAGTAGGGACAGCAAAAACTAGGACCCATCATTACACCAAGATCAACATTATCATTCTAAGCAGAGTAACAACCTTCCAAGTCTGTTGAAGTTGACATAATTAGAAGGATGTAACTCTGATTGGGATGGCACATCTGGAGAAGATTATTAGAGGGGTTTTTCTTGTTTTAACAGCAGATCTGCTCCCCATCCCAAATCACAACCTGCTTCATAAAATAGAATGCCAGGTGACATGGAAGGCTAGTATTTAGGAAATAAGCTAAAAGCTCTCTGAAGAACATGGAGATAGTTGTAGGTTCTTCCTGATCGAAGGCTCCAGACCAAACATCTACCCAATTTCCCACCCATCCCAAATGAAAACATTTTGTGACTTGGGTTAAACAAGGAACTTTATTTGAACACAGCTGATTTGCAACTTATTTAACTCACAGAGCACAGTTTACTATAAGTTTGCAAAGCAAGCCTTCTCAACTGGGCGATACCACTCTGTCTCAAAGCCAGTTCTGGAATCTCTCCCAAATAGCCTGCAAATGAGTGCATAAAAGAGATGGAGGAGCACAGTATCCATCAACTACTGTTCAGCCTTAAGTCTTGTAACGTGCCTCCCCCCAACCCCAAGGACATAGAGTATCCTCAGATGGACTGTCAGCATTTCATGTACCACTCACATTTCCAGTGTGTCATTACCTCCATCAATCATATCCCATTCGGTGTGCATATACGTTGCTTACATGTTCCATTAAGAGTAAACACAAGAGTAAAGAGGGGAGACAAGTTCTAGATTATAAAAGAATTGCAATTTTATTAATATATAGTAGCAACAATAGAAAAGTTAAATGTAGTTAAATAGTATTTCTAACTGTTCATTGGGAATGTGTTCGGGATGAGATGGTAGCAACCGGACACCCAAATCCTGCCTCTGAGTCACAGAGCAGGTCTAGAGGTATATCCTGGCTTTTTGCAGCACTTGTTCAGAAGATGTGCTGGGGAAGGCCTGACCAAGCAACTATTTCACAACTCAATAAGCCCTACATAGAAGAGGTGGGGAGGTCTCCACAAGATTCTGGTCTATGTTTCTCTTAAACCAAGTAACCCTGTGATACTGGTCTAAGGAAGGCTAATTTACTCAAGGGATGCCACTCACCAAAGGACCTTATCTGATCTTTTGAACCCACAAGCATCACTGGTTCTGCCAAGTTGTGATCTACTTGACGTCAGAGTATATACACAAGCCCAAACAGAGGGGATATCACCATCTAACATTTCGGCTGAGAAAAAAATCCTCCTTCCATAGCTCATTCAGGTCAAAGGGGGGAAATGCACTCTGACCTTTGGAAGACAACTGATTAGTTTTGCACTGGAGCCACAGGCAAGGCAAATGGATGCTGAGTTAACTAAGCATTTCATGAACTATGTGGTGAACAGGTTTGGTGGGTGAACATACAATGTTTTAATAGCTGTGATCACTCATGAACCAAACTTTTGTTGTCATTGTTCCCTGATATCTAGGTTGAAAAGATGCTGAACATCTTTAGAGTGGCACAATAACTGTCATATTTCAGTTTCATGTTTCTGCTCTGCATACCACTGTTGGATCTGCACACTAGGTAAAACTTATTTTCATGGTGGTTTAATCATGTAATTAAATGATGTGAGGAGGATTCTATGACTCCTGTAAGACTGTGCAAAAATGAACACATGCAAAATAACTTCAACAATAGCAAGGATCTAAATGAACACACAGAAGCAACTTTTAAAAAATCTTGCAGTTTCAATTAACAACCTCTGATGGACAAATTAATTTGCTCACTTTGTTTGTTTGTTTGTTTATACAGTTGGCCACTAAGAAGTGAGCAGCCATGACAGGTCTGTGGCAGAGGGGGGGAATTAGAACAATCATCAAGCTAGATAATCATGCACATTCAAGAAATACTGCTGATTGCCAGGGCTTTTTTAGTAGAAAAAGCCTAGCAGGAACTCATTTGTATACTAGGCCACACCCTTGATGTCACCATTGTTTCACACAAGGCTTTTTTTGTAGAAAAAGCCCAGCAGGAACTCATTTGCATATTAGCTACACACCCCATTTCCAAGCCAGTCAGAACTGCATTCCTGTGAGTTCCTATTCAAAAAAAGCCCTGAAGATTGCAATTTTCCATACTGTCAGGACTGGCCCGCCCACTTGGCAAATTAGGCATTTGCCTAGGGGGCCAGCGGGGGGAACCAAATTTGGCCCTCCCCCTCTCCCTAGGCAAATGCCTCCTTTGCCCCACTGCCCCCTCCACAGATCCTCTTCCACCCTGCCTTCCTTGCCATTACAATGCCCATGCGATCCAGGAAGGAAGGGGGGGGGGAGGCAGCAGCGGCAGCTGCTTTTTCAGTGGCTTGCTCATCTTTCCCACTGCTGCTGCCCCCAGGCTCAACCCCACACTGATCGTGAGCACGCTGGAGGGCTGGCATAGGAAGCACAAGCCTGTGGTGCTCTTTTACCTTCTGATCAGCTGATCGACAGGGGAGCTTTAAAGAGCCTAGGAAGTGTGGTGCTCAACCTCCCCTTCCTGGGCATTGAAATGTTGGAGGAGGGAGGGAGGAGGTAGCCCAACGGAGGGGGCGGTGGTGTGCAGCAAGGCATGACAGGACGCTGTCATGGAAGGGGGCAGTGGGCAGAGTCTGCCTGGGGCACCATGCACCCTATGGTCAGTGCTGCATACTGTAGTGTTTGAGTGTGCAAAATAAATTACCTGACAAAAAGGTTCAAGCTGGTTGCAAACATCTGAACAGCCCATCAAAAGTTTGACTTCCTGCTTGTGACTAGTAAGCAGAATATGAGCTGAACCAGCTGAGGTTCAAGTACCCTTAGTATAACTACCAATTGTAATGACAGTTGCATCTCAACATTTTAAACTACAAGATCCTACTGACTTTGTAATTCACAAAAAGTAGAAACCAGAATTCTAAGACCCACTTCCTTGTCTTTCTGTCTTCCAAAAGGCTGTCCAAAAAATTGTATAATCTGTTATTTAAAACTGATATATTACATATAGTTCTGAAGCCACCTATATAGCTCAGCTCCCCCCCCCTTATGCTCAAGAATCAGCAAATACTTTTTCTAAGTAAACAAATAATTGTGTCTGAACCCTCTTCTAGAATATAATTCTAAAAATAAATGGAATAAAAATAGGCAGCACTTGACTTGCATGGATCCCATGTTTTGTGCCATTCTTCTGGGCCAAGATTCGGCACTAGAACAGGGCTGTGAGATCCAACAGTCTGTATTTTTTATCCACTTACTATTTATTTTCTAGTTTGGGTAATGTTCTATCAAACTTTATTTTCATTAAAAATGAACATTGCTCATAACCACTATTTTTCAACTGATCCATTAAGGGAATACTCATAAGCCAATTCTGAAATAGCAGGGGTCGGTATACATTAATGGGGATCAACCCTATGCAATTATTATGAGTTTTTATACTGCCACCTAACAAGAAGTGCATAGAGCTTAGATGCTATTTTATAAGTTAATAACACAAGAAATAACAAGGCTGTGTTATTGCTTCTCTAAGGGAGCACATTAAATGTGACCAAACTACTAATTCTGCTGTAACCTTCCAAAGTGCCTTAAGGGCCATTTATTAAAAAATAAAAAAGCTGCTGCTGCTGAACAAATCCCTAAATATCTGAGGTCTTGAGGGCAGCAGTTTGAAGGGGAAATATCTAGAAGTGCCAAAAGCAAAATTTGCTTAGTGTGTAGCTTTGGGGGTTTGTTCTGGGGCACCAATTCTGTATGTACTCATAAAAAATGATGTAATTGGAGGAAATCTGCATACATACTGCTTAAAAACCACTTACCTCAATAAGGTTTTAAAATATTTAAAATCAGGACTGTCACCTATTGTTAATAAACATAATCTTCAATCCAGGGTTTGGAGACAGGAAACATGCTGTGGTCTCATCCCTTTGTACCTTTTGACTTTTACATGCAGATTTGCCCTTCCTTTCTGTGCACTGCAATAACTGATGTGATGCAGAAACTAGTGTTAGTGCTAACCAGAAATAACCTTCTATAGTATATGGAATAGAGTTTTTGTTTCTGTACTCTGGTCTAGCAGTTCTAGCTTGGTGACTACAGGTAGCTGCACATTGTCAATGCAAAGAGAGATATATAATGATGCAAATGGTGGTCAGTAATTTACATAGTACATGTGTGTTTCCTCCTCTCACTGATGCAAAAAATTTTTTTCCTAACTCTTCTCTATGCTGGTCTTATGGGGACTGTTATTCTCAGCTTGTTTTTTAAGAAGTCTCTTTATAGTGTGGTCATGTTGTAAAGTGTATTTATATGTACTTACCATTCTGTGCAAAGAAAGTATTAAGAGACATGTGTGTAATATTTGTTCATGTCTTGTGGCTCTTAAACACCCAATGTTTATTCCATGTGACTCTTACATGAAGCAAGTTTGGCCACCATCGATCTAAAATGTGTACCTTCCATTCCAGGCAGCTTGATAATGCCCTTGGACTGTGTTCTTGCTGAGAAAGAATGTACTGAGGATGAGGAAAGCCTGGAAAGTAAATGATTACAAAGAATATCATGTGGATGCTCCAGGAAATCCACCAAAGTTTGGAAGCCAAGGCAGAGGAAAACATCCATGTATATAGAGCCGAGGTTGCCAAGTCTGACTCAAGAAATATATGGGGACTTTGGGTGGTGGATCCAGGAGAATTTGGGGGTGGAACCAGGAGCAAGGGTGTGGCAAGCACAATTGAACTCCAAAGGGAGTTCTGCCCATCACATGCTCCTTTTAAATGCCTTCCTTCATTTGGAATAATGAAGGATAGGGACACCTTCTTTTTGGGCTCATAGAATTGAACCTTCTGGTCCAATCCTTTTAAAACCTGGAGGGTATTTTGAGGTCAGGCATTGGATGTTATGCTACAAATCAGGTGCCTCTACCTCAAAATACAGCGTCGCCAGAGCCCCAGATATCCATGGATCAATTTTCCATTATACCCTATGGGAATTGGTCTCCATAGGGAACAATGGAGTGGCCTGCAGACATTCCCCCCCACACACTTTCTGATGAACCTGAAGTGGGGGGAGGGCCTCCAGACTGGGGGATCCCCTGCTTCCACCTGGGGATTGGCAGCCCTAATAGAGCCACATTCTTCTTGTAAAGACTAGGGTTTAATAACCGAATATATATTCTTAAAATCTCACAATATCTCACAAAACCTGCTCCAGCAATTTCCATTGGGTTTTTTTTCAGTGTTTCCTCAGAGGGAAAAGAACAAGACTATCATAATGCTATGATAAATCACTTTTTAAACCCTTACTATATTGAACCAAAATTGTAGTCCGCCTTGAGCCAGCTTCGGTGGAGAGGGCAGGATATAAATCCAATAAAATAATAATAATAATAATAATAATAATAATAATAATAATAATAATAATAATAATAATAATAATAATAATAATAATAATAATAATAATAATAATAAATTTATTCTTATATCCCGCCCTCCCCCGCCGAAGCGGGCTCAGGGCGGCTCACATGACATGGTTTAATATAATATAATAATTAAAATAAAAATAATAAAATAATAACTAGTCCTAAGAAAATGAAGACTTGTTTTATGGAGTAAAAGTGAGTTAGTGCAAACCATTTCCACCTCTGAAAACTTTAAAAGATTCCCACCTTTCACTTTTATTGACATAATTATTACACTAATTTCCTCTGGAATTAATCTATGTAGAGAGAGATAGCAGCTCATTGGTTCAACCTTCACTATATTTCGAGTTACAAGGTTTTCAGAAGCAGAAGGCAAGTTGCACCTTTAAGACCAACAAAGTTTTTTTCAGAATGTAAGCTTTCGTGTGCTAGAAGCACACTTCATCTAGCACACAAAAGCTTATGTTCTGAATAAAACTTTGTTGGTCTTAAAGGTGCAACTTGACTCCTGCTTTGTTCTGCTGCTTCAGACCAACATGGTGCCCACCTGGATCTATCTACAAGCTTTTCCAAGTTATTGCTAGAAAATACCTTGCAATATCTTAAAGTGGTTTCAAGTTAAAATAGTCAACATTGAGCTAGATGGACCTATGATGTCAGTATAGGCTAGTTCCATGTTCATATGGCAGAGAAAGTTGACTTCTGAACTTTAACAGAAATCTATTGCCGATATAACTATATTTTAAAACATTTTAGGAAATAAATGGAGATTATTGTCAGTCACCATGACTCAGAGTCACCATATAAAACATATGTGTTTAATAACTCTTAAGTCTGTTCTTTCTGAATAGATATTGATTATAAAAATTTCTAGTTTTCTTCAGTGACAAGATACATAAGATTAATTCAGTTTTGCTGCAGACCTTCATTCAATGTTCCTGTAAGAACTCCACCTAACAAAGTTACTGCATCTCTGGTTGGCTTCTAGGGATATGCATTTGCTTTAAAACAAATGGAAAATGAAATAAATGAACCTGATTAATTTCTGTAATAGATTCTTTCACTAAAAATATTAATGAAAACCCTATACATTTCATTTTTCTTTTACTTTCCATTGGAATTACGTTACTTCCCATTGCTTTCAATTGGTAATAAAAAGCAATGCAGTGAAGGTGTTGAATGCACTGACTTGAAGAGTACATCACATTTACAGAAAGATTATAGGGAGATGAAAGAATGAAAACAGTATAATTAATAGACTGGCTAGATTCCAATCTTCAACAAGGAAAAATGTGAGCATCTCTTCTAGTACAATAGCAGGACCAGCATTACAGACAGGAAGATGCTGGCTGGGTATCCCATGGGAAGTCAATAGAAAGCATATGTTTTTCTTTTGTGTGTGTGTGTTATACTGTCACATTGCTTCTGGTTTATGGTGACCCTATGAATTAATTATCTCCAAAACATTCTATCATTAACATTCTTGCTCAAGTCTACCAAAATGAAGGTCATAGTTTTCTTATTGATTCAACCCATCTCATTTTGGATCTTCATATTTTTCCTATTGCCATCAACTTTTCCTAGTATTATTGTCTTTTCCAGTGACTATTGTTTTCTCATGATGTGACTAAAGTATGGTAGCTGCAGTTTAATCCTTTTAGCTTCTACAGAGAATTCAGGCTTGATTTGATCTAGAACCCACTTACATGGCTTTTTGGCAGTCCACGGTATCCGTAAAGTTCTCCTCCATCACCACTTTTCAAATTAATCCATTTTCTTCCTGTCAGCTTTCTTGTCCAACTTTGGCATCCATAAATAATAATGGAGAATACTATAATGTGAATTATCTTGATCTTAGTGTCCACCTCCACTTCTTTATGCTTTATGGCTGCCTTTCCCAGTTTCAATCTCCTTCTGATTTCTTAGGTACAGTCTCCCTTTGGGTTGATAATTAAGCCAGGAATAGAAAATCTTGGAACAATTTCAATTTCTTCATTGTCAGCCTGAAAACAATGCCTTTCTTCACTCCCATTTTTTTCTTTGATTTGGGTCAGCCATAGCTCTGGCAGAGGTTGTCCTTGAAAGGGCAGCTGCTGTGAGAGTCCTCTCAGCCCCACCCACCTCACAGGGTGTCTGTTGTGGGGGAGGAAGATAAAGGATTGTGAGTCTCTCTGAGACTCTTGAGTGGAGGGCGAATATAAATCCAATGTCTTTTTCTTCTTTTTCCTCCTCACAGAATTTAGCCTGATTTGCTGATGAATTGCTATTTAATACTACTATTGGTTATGACAGCTCATCTTATCTTTTTAATTATGTCACAATGCCATCAGTTCCAGTGCAAGAGTATTAGGTGCCCCAGGCAAGGCCCCCCTGTCAAGTCTGCTGTATTTTGATCAACCTGTGTTCTAACTCTGGTTCATAAGTGAGGAATTCTGGGTAGCTCACACTGAACACCGAATGCTGCTAGCTAACTCTCCTTCCCCCCCGCCTAGCTATGCCTTTGTTATGTAGCCTGCTTTGAAATGCTGATATGTGAACAAGATAGTGGAACCTTCTCAGGCCGGGTGTCTGTGGGAGTGTGAAGCACCAAGGCCTTGGCTTGGGAACGAGGGAGTAACATCCTAGTGCGAAAATATACTGCATAGAGTGCCCCGCCCGTAGGAATCCTTTGATCTATACCTTAAATGCTTGGTTAATGTCTATGTACCCCAGTCCTTCAATCTCTATCATGGTCTTCAGTTCTGCTTTCAATAAACTAGTAACTTTGTTTCAACCAAAGACTCGTTATTGAATCCAGCCGACTTGACACCCCCCACCTAGACCTCCCCCCACCCATGGTCAAAGTGTGCCCCCCACACCTGGTCTTCCCCCCACAGGCACTTGGCCAGCCTCCTCCCACCACAGCTGGCTTACCTGAGAGGTGGGGTGGAGGTGCAATGCAGCGTGGCCTGGCTGCATGCACTGCAATCTGGATGCACGCCCGGATGCATGCACACACACCACCTGTGCTTCTGTTGTCCCCTCCCTCTTAGGCATTTAAAATCCCACAGGAGGCACAGGTGAAAGGGCTCACTGATCAGCTGATTGGCGGGGACTTTATCTGCAAGCGGGAAGGGCAGCAGCTCTCCCTTCCTCACTCACTCCTCCCACCCACTGCTTGGGAGAGGGTGCCCAATTTGGTCCCCCCCTCCCAGGACTGCATTTGTAGCTGACTGCCTACGATTGCCTAATGGATGCACTGGTCATGAATGCCATATAGTTACAACTTACAAAATCACAAGTTTAATTAATAAAATAGCATAGCTTATTAAAAACAAGGAAATAAAAAAGCAATAGTGGTAAAATATTATATGAGAAGAAATAGCCACAAGATGGGGGGAAATGTAGTCTGAAAATGACAAAACAAAAAATATTCAATGAGACAAGCTTTTACTTTTTAGTATTCTATTCAATGTAATCAATATGCTGCTTTCTAAGTGAGTATCAAAATAAAGATTATGTAGGCTGAACATGGCAGTAATGATGTCAGAAATCAGAAATCTAAGAAGGAAAAAAAATCATTTGAGAAGTTACCACATTAAGGCTGCCAGTTCTTGGGCAGTGTGACAAAAGCAAGAGCCAAAAGCACAGGATTCATGTAGTGTGCAGGACTCCCATTTTTAGAAGTTTTTGCAGGTGTACAAAGACCAGACTCAGCTGTTATGAAAACCAATTACAGTACTACATATTAATAAGTTAAGAACATAAGAAAAGCCATGTTGGATCAGGCCAATGACCCATCCAGTCCAATGTACTTTATATTTTTTATGTTACAGTTTATTAATACTGGTGTTTATGCTCTTTCAATGTGAGCCACCCTAAGCCTGCTTTGGCGGGGAGGGCGGGATATAGGTCGAATAAATGAATAAATAAATACTCTGTGTCATACAGTGACCAGAAAATCCAGGCACTATCAGTAGGTCCATCAGTGAGGCCAGGACACTAGAAGCCCTTACACTGTGCACACCCCCCCCAGCACCAAGAATATAGAGCATCAGTGCCCCAGACAGTTCTAACAATACACTGTGGCTAATAGCCACTGATGGACCTCTGCTCCCTATGCTTACCCAATCCCCTCTTGAAGCTAGCTATGCTTACAGCTGTGGCCACCTCCTGTGGCAGTGAATTCCATGTGTTAATCACCCTTTGGGTGAAGAAGTACTTCCTTTTATCCCTTCTAACCCGACTGCTCAGCAATTTCATTGAATGCACATGAGTTTTCATATTAAGAGAAAGGGAGAAAACTACTAAGAACATAAGAACATAAGAGAAGCCATGTTAGATCAGGCCAATGGCCCATCCAGTCCAACACTCTGTGTCACAAAGTAGCAAAAAAATTATATATATATATATATATATATATATATATATATATATATATATATATATATATATATATATATATATCACACACACACACTGTGGCTAACAGCCACTGATGGACCTCTGCTCCATATTCTTATCTAAACCCCTTTTGAAGGTGGCTATGCTTGTGGCCACCACCACCTCCTGTGGCAGTGAATTCCACATGTTAATCACCCTTTGGGTGAAGAAGTACTTCCTTTTATCCCTTTTAACCTATCTGCTCAGCAATTTAATTGAATGCCCACGAGTTCTTGTATTGTGAGAAAGGGAGAAAAGTACTTCTTTCTCTACTTTCTCCATCCCATGCATTATCTTGTAAACCTCTATCATGTCACCCCGCAGTCGACGTTTCTCCAAGCTAAAGAGTCCCAAGCGTTTCAACCTTTCTTCATAGGGAAAGTGTTCCAGCCCTTTAATCATTCTAGTTGCCCTTTTCTGGACTTTCTCCAATGCTATAATATCCTTTTTGAGGTGCGGCGACCAGAACCGCACACAGTACTCCAAATGAGACCGCACCATCGATTCATACAGGGGCATTATGATACTGGCTGATTTGTTTTCAATTTCCTTCCTAATAATTCCCAGCATGGCGTTGGCCCTTTTTATTGCAAATGCACACTGTCTTGACATTTTCAGTGAGTTATCTACCACGACCCCAAGATCTCTCTCTTGGTCAATCTCTGCCAGTTCACACCCCATCAACTTGTATTTGTAGCTGGGATTCTTGGCCCCACTGTGCATTACTTTGCACTTGGCCACATTGAACTGCATCTGCCACATTGACGCCCACTCACCCAGCCTCAACAGATCCCTTTGGAGTTCCTCACAATCCTCTCTGGTTCTCACCACCCTGAACAATTTAGTGTCATCCGCAAACTTGGCCACTTCACTGCTCACTCCCAACTCTAAATCATTTATGAACAAGTTAAAGAGCATGGGACCCAGTACCGAGCCCTGCGGCACCCCACTGCTTACCATCCTCCACTGCGAAGACTGCCCATTTATACTCACTCTCTGCTTCCTATTACTCAGCCAGTTTTTGATCCACAAGAGGACCTGTCCTTTTACTCCATGACTCTCAAGCTTTCTAAGGAGCCTTTGATGAGGCGCTTTATCAAAAGCTTTCTGGAAGTCAAGGTAAACAACATCTATCGGCTCTCCTTTGTCCACATGTTTGTTTACCCCCTCAAAGAAATGTAACAGGTTAGTGAGGCAAGATCTTCCCTTACAGAATCCATGCTGAGTCTTCCTCAATAACCCGTGTTCATCAATGTGCCTATTCATTCGTCCTTGATAATGCTTTCTACCAACTTTCCTGGTATTGAAGTCAGACTGACTGGCCTGTAATTTCCCGGATCTCCTCTGGAACCCTTTTTAAAGATGGGGGTGACATTTGCTACCTTCCATTCCTCAGGAACGGAGGCAGATTTCAATGAAAGATTACAGATTTTTGTTAGAAGATCCACAAGTTCAACTTTGAGTTTTTTCAGAACTCTCGGATGTATGCCATCCAGACCTGGTGACTTATTAGTTTTTAATTTGTCTATCAGTTGTAGGACCTCCTCTTTTGTCACTTCAATCTGACTTAGGTCTTTCAACACCCCTTCCAAAATTAGTGGTTCTGGGGCGGGCAAAAAGTTCTCATCTTCCACAGAGAAGACGGAGGCAAAAAATTCATTCAGCTTCTCAGCCATTTCCCTATCCTCCTTCAGTAATCCTTTTACCCCATGGTCATCCAAGGGCTCCACTGCCTCCCTGGCTGGTTTCCTACTTCTTTCTCTACCTTCTCTATCCCATGCATAATCTTGTAAACCTCTGTCATCTCACCCCTCAATCAACATTTCTCCAAGCTAAAGAGCCCCAAGCGTTTTAACCTTTCTTCATAAGGAAAGTGTTCCAAACTTTAATCATTCTAGTTGCCCTTTTCTGCACTTTTCCCAATGCTATAACATCTTTTTTGAGGTGCGGCGACCACAATTGTACACAGTACTCCAAATGAGACCGCACCATCTATTTATACAGGGGCATTATGATACTGGCTGATTTGTTTTCAATTCCCTTCCTAATAATTCCCAGCATGGCATTGGCCTTATTTATTGCAGTCGCACGCTGTCTTGACATTTTCAGTGAGTTATCTACCACAACCCCAAGATCTCTCTCTTGGTCAATTTCCACCAGTTCACACCACCATCAACTTCTATTTATAGTTATGATTTTTGGGCCCAATGTGCATTACTTTGCACTTGGTCACGTTGAATCTCATTTGCCATGTTGACACCCACTCACCCAGCCTCAACAGATCCCTTTGGAGTGCCTCACAATCCTCTCTGATTCTCACCACCCAATGCTAAGCATCTAGACTGAGGGATGGGACAAGATATACAAAATTCCAGGACCCCATGTCACTCTGAGGGTTTGAAAAGCTGGGCATAGTGTTACAGGGTAAAAGTAGCAGCAAACATGTTCTGATCAAAGTTATTAGTCATGTTCTTTTAAATAACAGGGAGCTTAGATGGAATTGGATGTGGTGGTTAGTGGCTCTTGACAGGACTTTTTCTAAGGAAAAATCATTTGGTGGTGAATGTTTCATTAAAATCCATATATTTCATTGGTGTACTAATAAATGTCTGATTCGTGAGAGGGATTTGTGATTAATTTATTCCCCCATTGCAACTATTTTTTTTACACCAACTCTGAACAGAACATCTAAAAAATATTTTAGAGTATAACCTACCTTAAGTATAAGGAAAAAAATACTGACATGGAATGGACTTCTATAGCAATTGGATACAGTGGGTATTCAGGTTGAAAGAAATGCCTTTGTTTGCTGTTTTTCCTCTGCTGAGAAAATGGAATTTGAATGGAAAAGTAAATCACTGCAACCCACAGTTTTGAAGCAGAGTATTTTTTTTCTTTCTTTCTTTCAATTAACCTTATTCCAAACCATATGGTCACAGGTTGTAAAATGTTAAGTGAAGTTTGTGATTCTCACAAGGCAAGATAAGAATGGGACAGCACAGAGGTCCCCTTTATATAATAACCAACTGGGATGAATTTTGTGACAAGGCAGCTGAATAACATATTTCAGGGTTACCAAAAATAATATGATATGTTACGGATTATGATACAGGGCAATTGTGTTTTGTGTTTCTTTATAAAGTGGATTGTTGTCCTACATTGGATCTCTGAGTGAAGCAAAGTGAAGGATGCTGACACAATCAATAAACTTCTCCCTTAAAGGGAGTAAAAATAAGTTCAGAGATTCTTTGAATAACATTATCCTATTTCTTTGCTTTTCTTCCCAGTGCTTAGTAATATTGCCACAGAAAGTGATTCCAGATAATTTGTAACAATACAAAAACATTAAAGGTTCAGCATGCAAACGTGCATGCTATAATTCTCAAATCAATTTGAGCAATTATCTTCATTAAGCTAGAATTATAGAGAATGGTGCACCCAGAGAATCAAACAGGACTGATCTGTTCACCTCTCCTGGAAGCAAAGTCTATAGCAGGGGTCCATAACCTATGACTCCAGAGTCAAATGTGGTCCAATATAGAACCAAATATGGAATTAAAAATGAAATCTTCAACATATATAGCAAGAGTAGGTGCAGTGCTAAAATAACCAGTATGTGAAGGGAATGGTGGGCAAAGTTTTGAGGGGGTTAAAGGGCTTCTTTGAAATGTGGAATAGAAACTGAAATGTGTTTTTCCCTGCTAGTAGAGGGCATTGGGAGTGGGACTGTGGACCGGAGTGATGCTCTTGCCCATCATGAGGAGCAGCTTGGGCCTCACCACCTGTAGCATTCAACATACAATGGCAAGACAAACTCATCATAAACATGAACCTGATTTTCATGACAAATACGGCAACATCATTCTGTTTGGTGGCACTGTGTCTTGTGCCTCTTTTTGGATATATGCTATGACACAAATTGGGATTGTGTGGAATTTGTCTCCTGTTGGCTGAGTGACCCCAAAAGAATGGAGAGAAAAATAGAAGTGGCTTCATATATCTGTCTTTGAAATATTGGGTAGGGGTGGAATATCCATACGAGTCCTCAGGACATGGTGGTCAGACCATGGCACTGCCTCGGCAGAAATCTGATCCACTACAATTCCTGCTGCAAAGATCAGGTCTAATGTGTGCCCAGCCCGATGCATAGGCATTGTTATATATTGGGAGACTCCTAGTGCTTTCCATGGCAGCACTGGAACTTTGCCATGGCGATTTTAAATTTTTTATTATATGGACTATATTTATTAAGCTAGAGGATGTTTGACCGCTACTGTATTATTTGTCATATCTCATTATTCATACAAATGTCCTATATTTTATTTTCACATTTATTTTTTAAATATCTTATGTTTTACTTATTTAGGTCCATCTTGATTTTTACAATTTTTATGTGGTTGTTGTTGGCCTGCATTGTTCTGTGTATTTGGCCATGGACCGTAATAAAGCAAACTGAACTGAACAATGGCGACGTACTTGCGACAAAGCTATGAGAACATCTTATAGGTCATTTATGCGGACCTATGAGATGGCAGTCTGGGCCACAAAGAAGACTTACTTTGCTTCCCAGATTGCATCTGCGACCTCGCGCCCAGCACAATTGTTTAGTAGAATTCGGTCATTAACAACTTTACCGCATGGTAAACAAAACATTTGAGAATTGGAAATTGGCTGTGAGGCTTTTGTGAGTTTTTTCGCAGATAAGGTCTCGTCGCTTCGATGTGACCTTCCTGCCATAATTGATACAGTGAAAGAACTTGGGGCACCGAGCATGTCTTCTGGTCCAATTCTAGATTCCTTCAATCCACTCAGCCTGGAGGAAGTCGACAGGATCCTTTTTGCTGTAAGCCCTATGACGTGTGGGTTGGACCTGTGCCCATCCTGGCTTATAAAAGCTAGCCAGGCGTTGCTACGTGAACCACTACAAGGTATTGTCAACAGATCCCTGGTAGAAGGGACCTTTCCCACTCCTCTTAACGAGGCTGTGATCTGTCCCCTCTTGAAAAAATCATCTGCAGATCCGGCCGTATTGGCAAACTATCAGCTGGTATCAAACATTCCCTTTTTGGGTAAGGTTATAGAGCGGGTGGTGGCAACTCAGCTACAGGGATTCCTGGAGGACACTTCCGCACTGGATCCATTCCAGTCCGGCTTTCAGCCAGGTCACGGGACGAAGACAGTTCTGGTCACTCTCATAGATGACTTCATGTGACATCTGGATCGGGGCGGCTCAGCAGTGCTGTTATTATTAGACCTGTCAGCTGCCTTTGATACAGTTGGCCATCAACTACTGACTAGCCACCTTGCTGATGTGGGGATTCAGGGGTCCGCCTTACAGTGGTTGACCTCCTTTCTCCAAGATCAGGGACAAAGGGTGGTGATAGGGGAGGAATCATCCCAAAGGCACTCACTTATATGTGGTGTGCCACAGGGTGCAGTTCTGTCCCCGATGTTATTCAACATCTATATGCGCTCCCTTGCCCAGATTGTCAGGAGGTATGGACTGGGTTGTCACCAATATGCAGACGACACCCAGGTCTATCTATTGATGAGTGGCCAGTCTGACTGTACCCCAGAAAATCTAGACCTGGCTCTTCAAGCTGTAGCATCTTGGCTCAGGCTGAGTTGGCTGAAGCAGAATCCGATGAAGATGAAGGTTCTCTACCTGAGTCAGGGTGGTCTGGGGGGGGGGGAGATCCTTCTGCCGGCTCTTGATGGGGTGTCACTAATACCGGCCCCTAAGGTCAAGAGCTTGGGCGTGCTCCTTGAGTCCTCCCTTCCAATGGAGGCCCAAGTAGCAGCCCGCCTTTGGCGGTGGAGGGCGGGATATAAGAATAAAACTTACTTACTTACTATTAGATCTGCCTTTTTTCATCTGTGGCAGGTGCGGCAGTTGGCCCCTTTCCTGGAGCACAACAACTTAGCAATGGTGATCCATGCTACAGTCACCTCAAGAATAGATCACTGTAATGTTCTCTACATGGGGCTACCCTTGATGCTGACTCAGAAACTACAGCTAGTGTAGAACACTGCAGAATGGCTGTTAATGAGGCTCCCTCGATGGGAGCACATTCGGCCAGTGCTGAAAGAGCTGCACTGGCTACCTATTGTGTTCCGAGTCCGTTTCAAGGTGTTGGTATTGACCTTTAAAGCCCTTTATGGTCAGGGACCTGGCTATCTACGGGACCGCCTTTCTCCACATATTCCCCAGAGAGCACTGCATTCAGGGACAAAAAAATCTATTGTCCATCCCTGGACCAAAGGAGGCTAGGTTGCATTTGACACAAGCTATGGCCTTCTCGGTGGCAGCACCAGAATTGTGGAATGCTCTCCCGGAGGCCATAAGGGCCCTGCAGAATCTTTCTACTTTCCGTAGGGCCTGTAAGACCGAATTGTTTTGACAGGCCTTTGATATTTAACTGGGAGAGAGCTGCCACCTCACATTATATAGAGTACTTGGTGATCACTGTCTGAAAAGAAGAACCCACCTATATTGTACATTGTAGCGATACAGCACCATGAAATGTTTTATTGGTTTTTAACTTGTGAAAATGAATGTTGTGAGCCGCCCTGAGTCCGCTTGTGGAGAGGGTGGGATAGAAATTTAATGTAATGAATAAATAATAAACAAACCATCAACTTATCTGAGCTTTCATTGGAACACACTTCTGCCATGCCTCTTATGGCACAATTTATTTCATTGTCACCTAAAATGTAATAAATGTATTAAGAAAGAAAGAAAGAAAGAAAGAAAGAAAGAAAGAAAGAAAGAAAGAAAGAAAGAAAGAAAGAAAGAAAGAAAGAAAGAAAGAAAGAAAGAAAGAAAGAAAGAAAGAAAGAAATGATAGAGGTGATTACTTGCCAGTAATCCAAGTGTGAATTAATTTATGACGATGCATGCAAACAATTATACAGGGTGTGACTGTTTATTCTTATTCTGAAAACTCAGGTGTTTACTTTCTTATAAAGAACTTGCAGCAACCATTGTTCGGCCTGCAGAAATTTGATGGATTATTAATCAATTAACAGTAATGTTGGTATGGATATTATCAGTTTTGCAAATGGGATTTCTTATACTGGCTCATAATTGAGCTCTTGCTCAAGAAGTTGATGCAGTTTGACTTTAATTATAAAAGGTTGCATGTTGACTCCTATCTACAGTGATGGGAGAGGGAAAAGTTCCCTTAGCATTTGCTGGTGTAGCTGCCCACAGGATTATTTTGGGATTTTTCAAGATATTGGAAATACGTTTGCCCATTGATCCTACCTATTCTCAAAGGTTTAAGAACAATAAAAACCTTTTTGTAAAAGAAATCAACCCTTTTAAAAATCCTCCATCCATCTGCAGTTTTGGCATGTTTGAGCAAGAAAACCTTACAATACTATTTAAATGGCACCAAGGCACTTAAAAAAACCGTATGTGCACAATTAATGTCCAATGCTAATCCTGAGTAATTGACCAGATAGGTTCTATTCAGTTTTTTTCCTAACTCACATCATAGTAACTCAAATGTCTTCTAAAGGTTTTCGAAACAGAATATGATCCAATTTTCAGTCAATTTTGATTGACTGATCAATTGGTTGTTCTCTCAGCCTATTCCACACAATGTAATGATCTATTGGAGAGTGAAAAGCAAATGAGTTTCTTTCCCCCCCCCACTGTATATGTCAACAACGCAAGATGCAAATCCAGTAGGAAATGCCATGGTTTTGTACTATTGACTAGTATATCTTAGCTTACCATAAATAGGGCATGGAAAAGGTTCTTAAAGTAACATAACAAAAAAAAAGAACAGACATTGCTACCTATATTTGCCTAGATTAGAACAGAACATCATTATGATTCTTGGGTTATAGATACTGTAATACAGATTGTCCTAGAAAAGGCAAAGTTCAGCCGTTCTTAAGAAACTGAATTGCATTGACTTTTTGGTTTGCACTGGAATGTGACAGTAAAACCTCAGTAAAACTGTGTGCTCCTGAAACCTTATTGCCACTTTGGTTCTTTGCTAGATTACTGCCTTCCTCTGTGGGCATGAACACCAACCATATTTTTTGTTCGTTTTGGTTCGTGGCTGAACCATGAACTCAACCATAAATCAATACTGTGGTTCACAAATTGAACCAGTTCATATTAGTTCATGAGCCATTTAAAGTAAAGCGTTTTACAAGGAACAGAAAGCATGGGGCCTTTTACACCAAACAGGTGAGTGGCAAGGAGCGCCTTCCTGCTCAGTTGTTTGGTTTAAAGGGCCCTCTGCTTTCTGCTTTCTGCTCCCTGTGACTCCCTGCTCCATGAGGAGCAGAAAGCAGAGATTTCAAGCATTTAAACCCCTGCTTTTTGCTCTATCATGAACCCCCACGAACTGCATCAAAATTTGTGGAAAATGGTGGCAGTTCTTCAGTTCACAACATTGCTACATGAACCACAAACTGGCCAAAATCCATGATGAAATTTAATTTGGCAACTGGTTCATGCCCATTCCTTTGTACCAGATTTTAGTCCACCTTAACAAGATGCCAGAATATAACATTTCAGCAACCCCTTCAGCAGAGATCAGATGACACAAGAAGCTAATAGGGTCCTACCTGTTTTCATAAAGCTTCAGAGTCTCATCTGTTTTTGCTTTGTAAATTGTTTTCAGACTACCTGCCTACAAATACATTTTCTGACTCATATGCTTTCCAGATCACTACCTGTCTCTGTGCTGTCCAAGGACTACATTCATGGAGCAACTGGGGTTATCTATCTCTGTGGCTATCCCCACAGTCCACATAGCATGCCAAGAGAACCCTGAACAGGTGGCAGAGTTCACAGCTGGTAAAAGTTGCACAATGGCTCATTTGGCATGAGAATTCCTTTTACAAGTACTGTTATCTACATTGTTGTTTAATATTAATTTTACTTTTACTTACTTACATTAATGCACTACATTGGCAATATGGGATGCAACAGGACTTGGGAGATATCAGTTCAGTTCCATACTTCTCTTTATTATTGACTTGGAAGGTCCCTTTGAACTGTTGCTTCCCCAATGCATATCTAGGGGTATTTCTAAAATTAACCGAGTTGTATGAAACCAAAACTAAACTACAAGTCTTATACTCAGGTGCCACAAACTTCTCTGTACATACTGTTTTGTTTTCAGAGAATTTCAGCTTTCTTTATAAAACAATTTCCTTTTGTGAAAACTCCCTGTCTGTCCATTGTTGCAAAATTAGGCTGTTCAAGCTCTTCTCCATGTCTTGTTTTATTAATCTGAAAGCTGCTCATCCCTGGAAAGTTGTGTCCCATCTTGATCATGTATGCTAGGACTTCATGATACCAGCCTGGTCTTATATTGTTCATAAAATGGTTTGCCTCTGGACAACCCATATACCTTAGACTTCAGTTTTTTCTTCCTCCTTGCTACCTTGGCTAATTGCAAGAATTAAGTTGTAACAAGTTGTAAAGCAAACTTAATTTCTGAAAATAAGTTTAATGGTAAAGGAGATGTACTATCTAAATAACATTGGTTATTACCATTAATCTCTAGCTGGAGCAGCTAGATCCTGAATAGTAGCTGGTGACCCAAATATAAAAGCAGAACATCATGTAAACTGAAAGACACATACTGCCAGTTCAACCAAGACTGGATGAGCAACATGATAACAGGTGGTGATGCACATCTTCATGGGCTATCTGCACAGATGGCTGATTTTATATAGAGAGCTTCCTTGCAGGATTGGAATAATACTATCTAGAAATAATAACAACCATAATAATAATTAATATGAAAGTAATTTAAAATTATGGATTGATCATGAAATCAGTTGACAATCAGATCACAGGAAAAGAATACCCATAGAAAGCCAGTCCTTTGCAACATCTTTAGTAATAACATTAAAATATACCAGCCATGGTAAAATGTAAAGACAAAACAGGAATGGCTTAAAGCTTCATCCAATGAATTCACTATCATTCTTTCATAGCCTCTGGCTATAGATACCACCTTCAGCCTGATTCACCAACTAATTTCTATTTTTTTTTTTTTGGTTCTCTTAAATGAAGATCAGTTACCTATGAGAAGCTAGCTAGAGAACCAGCTCTCAACATAAAGGGTCTGAAGCAAAAATGGGTGTCCAGAACAGCTTCTCCCTCCCACACACGCACTCATCTAGGAGATGAGAAAAGCATTCATAATTCGAACCCTTGCAAACCATCTACGTCTTCCCTGTCATGAAACCTAAGGCATTATCAGCAGCAGCAGCAGCAGCAGGACTTTTTTTGAGCAGGAATGTACAGGAATGCATTTCCGACTGGCTTGGTATCAGAGGGTGTGGCCTAATATTAAAATGAGTTCCTGCTGGGGGGGGTTCCTACAAAAAGACCTGTGCAAAACAATGGTGATGTCAGGGTGTGTGGCTTAATATGCAAATGAGTTCCTGCTGGGCTTTTTCTACAAAAAAAGCCCTGATCATCAGGCTTGATGAATCACTCCATCCTGGCCAAAGCCAGGCTCTAAATTAGTGGTGTCAAATGTACAGCCTGCAGGCCTAATCCAGCCCCCTGAGGACTTCAATCAGGTCCACCAGCAAATGGCCTTTGTCTGCTTCCTTCTCCCTCTCCTGCTTCCTTTGGTCGCCATTTTCCTGTTTCTCTGTACAAGAGCCAAGCAGCCCTTGCTCTTTCTCCCACCCTCCCTTTTCTCCAAGGGAAGAGGATGAAGGAGGAACCTCAGCCAATGGACGGGCTTGGCTCTTTAGGTCTGCTTTATGATTGATACAGCTTGGCTCTCTTAATCAAACAGCAGACCTACAGAGCCAAGCCCTTCCATTGGCTCAGGCTTCTCTTCCATCCTCCTCCCTTGGGGAAGAGGGAGGGGAAAGAGCAGAGGCTGCTTTTCTCAGCTGCTTCAACCCCACTGGAGAAATGCCTCTAAGAACTTTAACACAGTTTTATTCAAGGTATGAGCTTTTTGCCTTGCTATTCTCTCCCGGCCTCATTTTGGGTAGGAGCTCACAGGAGTGGTGCTCCGGAACCTCTAAATTTTATTGTGCTCTTTCTTTCTTACACCCCACCCCAATACTTGCTTCTGGGCTGCATTGTTCAAACCCCCTGTGAGAATTTTGCTGAACTCTTAAAATGTGAAAACTTTCTAATATTTCCCTCCCACAAAAAAATGGGGAAACAACCAAAACATATAAAGCAAACAGATGGAAATCTTCATCATGCCACTGTGGCCACATAGGCAAAATTAATTTTAAAAGTATGATGTGAGTAAGGTTTTATTATAATTATAATTCAAGAAGCATTTTAAGGTAGATGCTGAGCTGATATAATTTAATACACCTTTCAGTGATGTCAGGAGTGTGTGGCATATGCAAATGAGTTGTGCTAATAAGCTCCAGCACCTCTTTTTCTATTAAATGACCCCTGATTCTCTCTGTGTGTGTTGTTAAGCTTTTCACTGTATTCATTCCCTTATCCAGTCTTTCTCAATAGGAAAGCAATGGGAACAGTTTAGATGAGGAATAACCACAATCCACAGTGAGGTGGATTAGGCTGAAACTGTATGTCTAGCACATTTCCTGTGTAGATTGCAGATTTTGAACCCAGGCTTCCCAGATAGTAGGCTGATACTGACCATTATACTGGCTGTCTCTCTATTCTTGTACTGCCTCAGAGGAGTTGCAGTTATTTTTCTGGGGAAGATTATAGTTTTATAGATAAACACATAGCCATCAGTCTCTGGTGCCTTCAGATGTTCTTGACCAGCACACAAAGCACTTATGTACAAAAGCTCACAATGCCCAGCCGTTTCAGGTTTTCTAGGGCACAGAGCATTGACCATGAGATTTCTGTTGTGAACATCAATAAATCAAAAGCTTGCAATTTACAGATACAAGCCTTAATAGCATAGTCAAGATTGCTACAGCACAGACATTGTCTCCAGATTTTGATGCAATAATTCAGAGCAAGATTGCAAACCCTGATGGCATCATATTATTTATTTATTTATTTTATTCCTTGGATTCATATCCCACCCTCCCCGCCGAAGCAGGCGCAGGGTGGCTCACAACAGTCAAGACATTAAGGGCTCACAACATTCAAGACATTAAAGTGCATCATATTAAAGTGCTACGATTCCTGCTTTCTGTACACTACATCAGGAGCAGGGGATGCTCCTCGGTGGGGTGGAGGGGAGGAATGCCAGCTTGGCCACCGTCGCTGTCCTCAGGCAAAAGCCTGACAATGGCTGGACAATGTAGTCCCTCCAAGTACCTAGCAGTAGTATTTTCTTACCAACATTCCAAACAATTGGTGCAGCATTCATTCTCTTTGGCAAGTTCTGGGAGAGTGTGCATTGGAAGATGCAGGCAGTAAGAGACTGAGTGGGTTCTCTTTGGCTGCCTCTAAGCCCTCTTCAAATAAAGCATGACAAGCTACACAGGCTCTATCAAAACTCCTGGCTCTCACAAGAGTTGGAGACTTTACAAGAGCTTAAGAAACAGTGGTCTTTCTTTGTCAACCATACAAGACATTTGTGCATTTTGGTAGCTTGTCTGAGAGTTGCCACCTACCTCCTGTGGTTCTGCTTCATTAGCACCTATGTTCCCTGACACTGCCATAATGACATCAGCTTGTAAATATAGCTTGTACATATAGTTATAATAATAATAATTTTTATTTATACCCCGCCCTCCCCGTCGAGGCAGGCTCAGGGCGGCTTACAAGACATGATATAAAATATCATGATATAACAATAAAACAGTATACATCAATACAAGTAATATAAATAAATACAATATAAGTTAACATTAAAATAATTAATCTAAAAGCAGTATAGTGGTGCTACCATCTCAATTATACAGAATGGCTTAATGTTAATCACTGGGTTCTGTCTTAAAAGGCCAGTTGGAAGAGGGCGGTTTTGCAAGCCCTACGGAACTGATTAAGATCCCACAGGGTTGGAGGTATGGAGACCACTGATGCCTGCTAATCTACCAAAACCAGTAGAGGAGCCATGGGCCATACCACATGTACTAGTGGTTCAAATGCAGCCTATGTTGTACATCCCTGCCACAATACATTAAAATTCTTGAAGATCAATATAATTCACATACTGAACTGACTATAATATTTCGCAATTGTTTGTTATAGTATCTAGTGTAAATTGCCACTGGAAGCGATGGATCAAATTTTATAGCTATTGGAGGGGCAACTAGTTGCACTTATGCTCAAGTATTACATCCTATCCTTCTCCAGAACATCACATTTGCCTGCCAAATACAGCTGCAGCCTGCTGTGTGAAACACAACACATCAACTATTTTCCTCGTTAATGGAATCTGGCAAGGAATGTATCATCAGCAGATCTACTTCTGTGTAAGCACCCTAGTAAGTACTCCTTTTGTTGTATGCATCAGAGGAAGGAAAGTGAGACTCCAGAGACTTTGTGCCTCCTTTTCCTGTTAAGAGAAATGAGCTGGTGTGGACACAACTTAAATATCTAATTACAGCATACCATTTTCTGCCACAGTTCATTTTCAGATCAGGACTACATTAGGAAAACTGAAAACACATGAACCCTTCACACTTTCTAGCTTACATGTGGTGTTGTACACCAGAGGCCGTGGTCTCCCAAAGATCCCCTATGACTACCCACGAAGGATTGTGTACTATGGGTAGTCCTCTGCAATGAACTGTATTCCAACTCCACACAGACAGCCAAATACTGCCAGGAGTGCGGAGTTTTATCCTAAAGACTTACACACAGCCATGCCAAGGCTCAGGATGTACATTTCAACACAGAGAAGAACAGGCAGGAAGATTACTGTCCCAGTCATCCCTCATCACTGACAAGGCTTCACCATACTGAGGAGAAAGCCAAGAAGCCAAGGAAAAGCCATTTCTCAGAGGAGGGGTGGAAAAGGACAACACACCTTCCCAGCCACCATTACTGTCCAGCAGCCACATCATATCCACAGCTGCAATCATGTCTATGTATACAGAAAACTTTTGGTTCAGATGAAAGACGGTTACACCAGTGGAGCCAGGAATTCATCAGCAAGTCAATACCCACCACTCTGCAGCCAACAAGCTATATCCATTGTTTTCCTTTTCTCCTTTTTGTCTTGCTAAAGTTTTCTAGAGGTGTCACAGATAGTTAGCATCTGGACTCCAAATTCTCACATGGTAACAGAATCTTGGACTTCATTGTGTCACACCCAGAGCCAAGAAAAAGACAACTGGAGTTCAAGATCTTTATTCCAGCTTCATGGGCATACACATGCGTTGTCAGAACGGACCTTCCTGCCAGTCCCTCCAACTTATAAACCCTTGGTCTGACTGTTATAATTCAAGTCAAAGCGCCAAGCTAAAGCGGGGATTTTGTACGGGGTTTCTACTAAGCTCTCATCACCACAGGTGTCGTTATCAGTTCCTGAGTTGCATCTCCTCCAGTCCACGACCTTGGTTGCATAGTAACTAACTAGCTCCCAGACATGCCATTAGGGTGGCCAGACCGTCCCGGTCTCCCGGGACTTTCCCGGTTCTGGCCACCAATTCCCGGCTCCCGGGCTGCCTATACCGGGACCATTACAAAGTCCCGGTATAGCCAGCGGGGAGCCGGCGGGCCGCGCGCGCGGGCCAGGAAGGCGGGGAGTGAGGCAGCCAGCGTCCCTGCGTGTGCGCACACCGCTGTCTCACTCCCCGCCTTCCCCGCCTGCGCGCGGGGTCCAGAGAGGCCGGCGCTGGTCCCTGGAGGCCTCCAGAGGCCAGCGGAGGCTTCGTGGAGAGGCCAGCGCTGGTCCCTGGAGGCCTCCAGAGGCCAGCGGAGGCATCGTGGAGAGGCCTGCGCTGGTCCCTGGAGGCCTCCAGAGACCAGCGGAGGCAGCGTGGAGAGGCCTGCGCTGGTCCCTGGAGGCCTCCAGAGACCAGCGGAGGCAGCGTGGAGAGGCCAGCGCTGGTCCCTGGAGGCCTCCAGAGACCAGCGCCGGCCTCTCCAGCCTCCGCAGCCGCCGCCAGCCCCGCCAGCAGCCCGGAGGAGAGGCCGCCACTGCCCTGGATCCAGGTAAGCCAAAAGCGGGGGGGGCTGGCGGGGGGGCGGCTGGCGGGGGGGGGCGGCTGGCCTTCCTTTTTTCCTTCCCTCCCTCCCTCCTTCCTCCCTCCCTCCCTCCCTCCCTCCCTCCTTCCTTCCTTCCCTCCCTCCCTCCTCCCTTCCTTCCTTTCTTCCTTCCCTCCTTCCCTCCCTCCTCCCTTCCTTCCCTCCCTCCCTCCCTCCCTCCTCCCTCCCTTCCTTCCTTCCTTCCTTCCTTCCTTCCTTCCCTCCCTCCCTTCCTGCCTTCCTTCCTTCCTTCCTTCCTTCCTTCCTTCCTTCCTTCCTTCCTTCCTTCCTTCCTTCCTTCCTTCCTTCCCTCCCTCCCTCCTCCCTTCCTTCCCTCCCTTCCCTCCCTCCCCCCTCCCTTCCTTCCTTTCTTCCTTCCTTCCTTCCCTCCCTCCCTCCTCCCTTCCTGATTGAATGGGCCACTGGCCTGATCCAACAGGGCTTCTCTTATGTTGTTATGTGACACAGTGTGTTGGACTGGATGGGCCACTGGCCTGATCCAACAGGGCTTCTCTTATGTTCTTATGTGACACAGTGTGTTGGACTGGATGGGCCACTGGCCTGATCCAACAGGGCTTCTCTTATGTTCTTATGTGACTCAGAGTGTTGGACTGGATGGGCCACTGGCCTGATCCAACAGGGCTTCTCTTATGTTCTTATGTGACAATACTGACTTTGGTGGACCCAAGCACTGATTCAGTGTAAGGGAGCTTTGTGTTTGTGTCTTCTGGTGCAATTTTGTTCTCAGATCCTGCATTTACTTCATCAGTATATGGGATAAGGCACTTTCTCAACTGTGCTGCATAATGCAGCCTATTTATTTTGTCCTGTTTGCTCTGTTGGCTCTATCTGCGCCACCTTCATCACTTTAGGGGTGTGGATCCCCCAGTGGGGTGGTCTCGCGACTCCCTCTGCCGGCTGTTTCTGATAGCCCTGCGCCCCCTCTTTCATTTGATATGTGTCCCGTGCGGATGCCACCCTCCCGCCGGGAGATGCCGCAAAATTAGCCCCCTTGAGGCTTATGGCGGCAGGGCTCGGGGGAAGCGAGCTAGACTGCTGTTCTTTTGAGGGGTCATAGAGTGTTTCGAGCCCGTCCCTGTGGCATCGGTCCCATCATTGTGGGGCCCAGGGGGCCGGCGCAGCGGCATGCTGAAGCAGCCTGTCGGTCACTTCCGGGTTCCTGTCCTGCATCTCGACCTGTGACAGGCTGCTTCGGCGTGCTGCTGCGCCGGCCCCCTGGGTCCCACAACGATGGGACCGATGCCACAGGGACGGGCTCGAAACACTCTATGACCCCTCAAAAGAACAGCAGTCTAGCTCGCTTCCCCCGAGCCCTGCCGCCATAAGCCTCAAGGGGGCTCATTTTGCGGCATCTCCTGGTGGGAGGGTGGCACCCGCACGGGACACATATCAAATGAAAGAGGGGGCGCAGGGCTATCAGAAACAGCCGGCGGAGGGAGTCGCGAGACCACCCCACTGGGGGATCCACACACCGAAAGTGATGAAGGTGGCGCAGATAGAGCCAACAGAGCAAACAGGACAAAATAAATAGGCTGCATTATGCAGCACAGTTGAGAAAGTGCCTTATCCCATATACTGATGAAGTATATACAGGATTTGAGAACAAAATTGTTTCCGGCGGTGATATTTGGGGGATTTTTGGGGACGTCACAGGAAGTGCTGTGAAGTCACTTCCTGTTTCCGGCAGTGGCATTTGGGGGAAATGATGTCATTTGGGGGAAGTGATGTCACAGGAAGTGATGTCACTTTCCGTTTCTGGCAGGTGACGCGGGGGAAATGATGTCACAGGAAGTGGTGTCACTTCCTGTTTCCGGCGGTGGCATGATGTCACCGGAAGTGCCGTCACCGGAAGTGACATCACTTCCTGTTTCCGGCGGCGCGCACGCCCCTACCTTCCACCCCCCCCCAAGGTGTCCCTGGCTGGCCTTCAGACATTATGGTCACCCTACATGCCATCCTCCCTTCAGATAAGCAGCAAGCAACGGGTTACATCAAAGGCAGCAGAGCTAGCACAAGCATAGCATTATATGAATAAATATACAGAACAGAACAGCATAGCATTGCATGAATTGATATATATGGCAAGAGGAACAAAATGGAGTGACTCTTGACACATTGGTCCTCCCTGGGAACCAATCAGTAGGGCAAGGATCAAGAGTCTACTTCAATCAGAGTTACTGCCCAAATGACCACTGCCCCTTTGCCCCAGGTTATGAATCTGACTATTTTAAGCTCAGGTAAGTGGGTGTTCATTGTTCTCCTGATGGTATTCCCCTTTTATTGCCAGCAGAATAGCCCCCATACCCTGATCAAGTTTGGGTCCATTATTGCGAGATCTGCTGGCCAGTTCTTGCTACCCCCTTCCCTCCTGCCGTTGCTGCCCTTCAGACAGGTAATTGTATTACCCATGATCATTGCTTCAATCCTGCTAATGCAAATGTCCTTATCTAACTTTCATCTCTGTATATTCTTAGTTCTTTAATGATTGTGTGAATGCTAGTGTAACTGTATGATTGCATGACCTTTAATTTCCAATAAACCACATTGAATTTTAGCAATCAATCTCCTTATATTTTATTGGGTCTCTGGTGTCATGGGTGCTGGGGACCCTTCAGAGGAAGTTGAGTCTGATGAGGAAACTGTGCCCCTGCCACCTGCACCAGTGCCCCTGCCTCCTGCTGGAGAAGATCCCAGCCCCCCTGCCTCGCCCTCTCGGGTGGCTCATGTGCGTGACCGCCTCCGGCAGGACCTCAGGGATCGGAGGAGGGCGGCACGCTCACAAGCAAGACGCTCCCTGAGCCCTGAGTTCTGAGAGGATTCTGGCCCTTCTAAGAGCAAGGATGCTTGAGTGGTAACAGGATCCTGGCTGCCTCCCTGAGCCAGCAATTAGCCCAAACGGGCAACAGCCAGCAGAGGGCTATATAGCTGTGGGCTTTGGGAGGAAGCTTTGTGGAAGCAACTAGTCATCTCCCTGACATTCTAGCATCCACTCCGGCTTGACTTTGGTTCCTGACTCCCTGACTTTGGCTTTGGACTTCTGGACTCCCTGACCTCGGCTTCTGGACCTCAGACCTGCGATACTTCTACAGTGATTCGGATTTGGCGCCTCGGACCCTCCTGCTTACTGGCTAAAGACCTCGGACTGCCTCTGGACTTTGCCTGACCCGGCCCCAGCCGTGACAGATTGCTTCCACCGACAAACACCCACTCCACAGGATGGATGCTGAAGCAAGTGAAACCACAGAACTACTGGCTGCGCTCCAAGCCCAGGTACAGCAGCTAACACAGGCAGTAGTGCACTTGCAGCAACAACCTGCGGCCAGTGCTCCAGCCAAGTGCCCAGTTCCCCCACCTGACAGATTTGGGGGTGCTGTGGAAGAATTTCCTGCCTTCCTAGCACAGTGTCGGCTGTACTTTGAACTGAGAGCACGGGACTTCCTCAATGACAAAACCAAGGTGTGTTTCGTCATCAGTCTGTTAAAGGGGCAGGCGGCCAAATGGGCCACACCCTTACTGGTCGCGTCCTCTCCCCTACTGACTGATTACCAGGGGTTTGAGGCCCACCTGTCTGCTGCTTTCTCAAACCCAGTCCAAGCAGCCACAGCCAACCGGAAGATCAGGGCACTGAAACAAGGCAACTCCTCGGTGGCTCAATATGCCACTGAATTCAAGCTCCTGACCCAGGACTTGGCGTGGGATGAGGCTGCCCAGATGGACCAGTTTACTGAGGGGTTGGCAGAGGAGGTCCTGGATGAACTGGCCAGGGTGGAGCAGCCACCCACGCTCCAAGAACTTATCACCCTCTGCCTCCGCATCGATGGCCGCCTGGAAAGTCGCCGCCAAGCCAAGACCAGAGGGCGCCAGCTCCCTGCGCCGTGCTACCTGGCTCCTCGCCCGTCCCCAGCTAGTACCAGCACCAAGGATGAGCCTATGCAGCTTGGAGCTGCTCGACCCCGCCTGACCCCAGAGGAAAAGACCAGACGCCGCACGCAGAATCTGTGCCTCTACTGCGGCACGGCAGGCCACTATGCCTCTGGCTGCCCTGCTAAGCATCGGATACCTGGACCTTCGCTGCCACCGCCGCCAAAAGGGCAGCCCCAGGCGTAAGTGGACCCCCCAGCCTGGGGCGACTAGCTGGGTCCTCCGAACAGCGGGCTGATACCCCAGGGCCATTCCTGCTACCAGTCAAACTCCGTCTGCCTGATGAACGCTGGCTGTTCGTGTATGCCATGCTGGACTCGGGAGCGGCCCACTGTTTTATAGATGCCGCCTTTGTGAAGCAGCACCAGATCCCTGTGCAGACAAAAGGGATTCCGTCGCTGGTGGAGGCTATTGACGGGCGCCTCCTCCGTTCTGGCCCCGTCACCCAGGAGACCTGTCCCATCACCTTCCACGTCCAGCAGCACCAAGAACAGCTGCGGTTTGATGTCGCCCGCATGCCTCGCTTCCCGCTGATTCTAGGCCTTTCCTGGCTGAAGCTGCACAACCCCATCGTGGACTGGGCCCAGCAGGAACTACGCTTCCGAGACCCATGCCCCCATCTGACTCCTCCCACCACTCTAGCAGCTGGCATCCCGAGTGGTGGTCCTCAGCTCCCTCAGAAGTATGTGGACTTTGCTGATGTCTTCGAAGAGACAGGAGCTGATCAGCTTCCCCCTCACCGGCCCTACGACTGTGCCATTGATTTGGTACCTGGGGCACCACTCCCGGTGGGGCGTCTGTACCCAATGTCGGAGCCGGAGTTGGCAGCTCTGCGAGACTTCCTGGACAAGAACCTGAAACGCGGATTCATCCGACCCTCAACCTCTCCCCTATCTGCTCCAGTGCTCTTCGTGAAGAAGAAAAGTGGGGAGCTCCGGCTGTGCAATGACTACCGGGCCCTGAACAAGATCACCATCCGCGACCGGTACCCTCTACCACTGATCCCTGAACTCTTGGATCGCCTAAAGGGGGCCCAAATCTACACCAAGCTGGACCTCCGTGGAGCGTACAATTTGGTGCGCATACGGCCCGGAGACGAGTGGAAGACCGCGTTTGGGACCCGATACGGGCAGTACGAGCACCTGGTAATGCCCTTCGGACTGACCAATGCCCCCACTGTCTTCCAGAGGTTCATGAATGACATATTCCGGGACCTGCTCGACCGCTTCGCGATCATATACCTGGATGACATCTTAATTTACTCCCGCAATCCTGCCCAGCACGCCGAGCACGTCCGCCAGGTCCTGCAGCGCCTACGAGCCCATGGTCTCTACGCCAAGCTGGAGAAGTGCGACTTCGACCTGCGCTCCATCGAGTTCCTTGGGCACATCGTGTCACCGCAGGGGATCCTCATGGACCCGAAAAAAGTAGAAGCGGTCCTGACCTGGCAGGCTCCTCAGAATCGCAAAGACCTGCAGCGGTTCCTCGGTTTTGCCAACTACTATCGGCAATTCATCCCGGCCTACGCATCCCTGACCACACCCCTGACTCAACTACTCCGCCCCAAAGAACCCTTCCACTGGTCCCCAGAGGCCGATAACGCCTTCCCCACCCTGAAGACTCGCTTTGCCACCGGGCCACTCCTGAGATACCCCGACCCCCAGCTTCCCTTTACGGTGGAAGCTGATGCCTCCAACGTGGCCCTGGGAGCAGTGCTGTCCCAGCGTGAGGAGCCGTCCCAGCCACTACAGCCCTGCGCCTATTACTCGCGGCAGCTCACTGCTGCAGAGAGGAACTATACCATCTGGGAGAGGGAGTTGCTCGCGATCAAGGCGGCGTTTGAGGTTTGGCGACATTACCTCGAAGGGGCTCGCCACCCTGTTCAAGTGCTCACCGATCACCGGAACTTGGAACACCTCCAGACCACCCGCCGTCTCAACCAGCGCCAGATCCGGTGGTCCCTATTCTTCTCTCGCTTCGACTTCCGGATCTCCTACATCCCCCATACCCAGAACCGGAAAGCAGACGCGCTCTCCCGGAAACCGGAATACGCCCCTGCCTCAACTGAGACCGCGCCCGCTGCTCCAATCCTGCCGCCCTCAGTATTTGCAGCCACCTCCACTTCACCAGCACTCGTGGAGGACATTCGGGCTAGCCAGGCCAATGATCCCTGGGTCCAGCAACACCTCCAGGCTCTCCAAGATGACCCAACAGGGGAGTTCACGACTCGAGGCGGCCTCTTGCTACACCGCGAACGCCTCTATGTGCCGCCCGGGCCCTTGCGGGCAGAAGTGCTACGCCTGACCCACGACTCGTTACCCGCCGGGCACTTTGGACAGCATAAGACCACCCACTTGCTGACAAGGGAATTCTGGTGGCCACGAGTTCGCGCTGATGTTGCCCGCTATGTCAGCTCCTGTGACGTCTGCCGACGGGCCAAAGACATCCCAGCCAAACCCTCAGGGTTGCTGCAGCCCTTGCCCACATCTTCAGTACCCTGGGATACCATCTCGATGGACTTCATCACGGAACTTCCACGCTCCAAGGGTCAGACTTGTATCTGGGTGGTCGTCGACCTATTTACCAAGATGGCCCACTTTGTTCCGTGCCCGAAACTCCCCACAGCTCAGGAGACGGCCCAGCTTTACCTGCAACACATCTTTCGTCTGCATGGACTCCCAGCCCATCTGATCTCCGATCGGGGCCCTCAGTTCTCCTCTCGGTTCTGGCAAGCCCTCCATTCCAGCCTGGGTACTCGAGTGCACCTGTCCTCGGCCTACCACCCACAGACAGATGGCCAGACAGAGCGCACCAATGCCACGCTAGAGCAATATCTCCGCTGTTACACCTGTTACCAGCAGGATGACTGGACCACTCTATTGCCCCTAGCGGAGTTTGCATACAACAACGCGGTCCATTCATCCACCCAAATGACCCCGTTTGCTGCAACCTACGGGTACCACCCTCGGTTCTTCCCAGCGATCCTACCACCCACGAATGTCCCCGCCGTCGATGCCTACCTGCAAGAACTCCGTGCCAGCCAAGACTTGCTCCGAGAGCAGCTACAGCAAGCCAAGGAGGCATATAAACGGGCTGCGGACCGAAAGAGGCAAGAAGGCCCTCCAGTGCAGCCGGGGGATCAGGTGTGGCTCTCAACTCGCTACCTGCGCCGGCCTGGTCGGTCTCACAAGCTGGATGCACGGTTCATTGGACCCTACCCCGTCGTTGAACAAATAAACCCCGTCGCCTTCAGGCTCCAGTTGCCACCCCACCTCCGCATTCACCCCGTGTTTCATCGCTCCCTCCTTGTTCCGGCTGCACCCCCTGACCCAGCTCGGACTCCTTCCCCACCGCCGCCACCACCAGTGTTGGTGGATGACGAGGAAGAATATGAGGTGCGCCAGATCCTGGACTCCCGGTACCATCGTGGAGGCCTCCAGTACCTGGTGGACTGGGAGGGATACGGCCCAGAAGACCGGTCTTGGGAGCCCGAGGACAATCTTCATGCCCCGGACTTGGTGCACCAGTTCCACAACGACCACCTTGACCTTCCAGGTCCCTCGACGGAGGGGGGCCCTGGGGGGGGGGATAGTGTCATGGGTGCTGGGGACCCTTCAGAGGAAGTTGAGTCTGATGAGGAAACTGTGCCCCTGCCACCTGCACCAGTGCCCCTGCCTCCTGCTGGAGAAGATCCCAGCCCCCCTGCCTCGCCCTCTCGGGTGGCTCATGTGCGTGACCGCCTCCGGCAGGACCTCAGGGATCGGAGGAGGGCGGCACGCTCACAAGCAAGACGCTCCCTGAGCCCTGAGTTCTGAGAGGATTCTGGCCCTTCTAAGAGCAAGGATGCTTGAGTGGTAACAGGATCCTGGCTGCCTCCCTGAGCCAGCAATTAGCCCAAACGGGCAACAGCCAGCAGAGGGCTATATAGCTGTGGGCTTTGGGAGGAAGCTTTGTGGAAGCAACTAGTCATCTCCCTGACATTCTAGCATCCACTCCGGCTTGACTTTGGTTCCTGACTCCCTGACTTTGGCTTTGGACTTCTGGACTCCCTGACCTCGGCTTCTGGACCTCAGACCTGTGATACTTCTACAGTGATTCGGATTTGGCGCCTCGGACCCTCCTGCTTACTGGCTAAAGACCTCGGACTGCCTCTGGACTTTGCCTGACCCGGCCCCAGCCATGACATCTGGGGTAGTCTGACTCCTATAAACATAGGTTGTTGATCCTGCTCTTGCCGTTTTCCTATTGATTTTTAATTCTCCAATTTTATCTCTGAGGCAATTTGGCTAACTGTAGGCAGCTGAGCTAGAGGAGCAATTCTTGAATGGCCAACAGTGACTGGTGTAGGGCAATACACCATCCACATACCATTGGTCATTCAACAGTGACATGTCTGCATGGTTCAGCATGTACTGTCCCCCTGCCTCAGCCAACTCTTACATATCATTGCTGGAACATAACACAAAGGTAGCCTTTAATGTCACTTAGCATCAAAGTGTTAACTTGCAGAAATGAGTTACCTCCCAGTAATCTTGTACACCTTACATTCTTCCACTATGGAAAACAGCAGCATATACAGGGTTCACAAATGGTCTCCTAACCAGGCTCAGATTTGCAATGGTTTAGTAAGGCTGCTGCATCCAGTACCTTCTAACTATATCCTGGGACCCACTGTCATACTTTCCAATCACCACTGCTTCTCACTGAGGTTTTTGTCTCTTTGAAGTAGGACTTCCCATGCTGGAATAGAAATGGGACAGTATTACCTACATACAAAGAACAGTTCCAAGAACGAGGAAATTCTTCATTTTCTTTGGATTAAAATGTCTCTTTTGTGAATACTCATCTTTGTGTAGCAAGCACAGCTGATCTTGTACAGACAAACAACTGCCTGATTGATACGTTTTGACTTCTTAATTGTGCAAAGGGACCAATTACAGAGTATTATTAGGATGTACCTTTGTCCCTGTAGAGGTTGAGACTGAAATCACAGCAAGCCCTATATTATGACAAGTATTCTTCAGGGTTTGGATGAGGTGCTTGAAAATTGTTGAAATAATAAAATATAAATAGGGAAGCACTCATATCATGTAATTAATGTAAGACACTCATGCAGGAATGCATAAAACCATACAAGCATCTGTGTGGCTAAGTAAAAAAAAACCCTTTTGGCTGCAAAAACTGGTAGAGGTAGCACAGACTAACTATTGTGCAAAGCAGGAACGTAATTCCCCCCCCCCCCGCCCCTGCTTTTAATTACACATGAAATTCTACTATGGGTATCATCCCATCCTGCAAATGGGATGCACACTTAACAATATAATGCTAGTATCATTCATTTATGCAAAATGGATGGGGCAGGAGGAGAATCCAGATTCTTTATGCAGGCTGCCTTGTCTGTTAGATGATTTTATCAATCATTTTACTCAGTCATATAAAAGAGATGACCTTTCTCTAGGCACTTGTATAGCTTTCTAGTTGAAGGTTCTCGTTTGATAGTTTCTGATGTCTGCTGCTTCTCAAAAACACTGGAATTTGTGTCACCTGATTCAGTAAGTGCTGAAGCTGACAGATTTTCAGTTTGAATGTCATGAGACAAAAAAAGTATGAGTATTGCTATTCATTTTTCAGAACATACACATGTGGGAAAGGCGGGGTAGAAATTCAATAACTCAAGTCAATCAGCTTCAACTATCTATTGTTGTCTTTGGGACCCTCATTAATGCTGTATGTCAGGGTGCCTACCTGCTCAACCTGTATATTTTTTTCAGTAGGCAGTACTCTTTTCTCAGAAGAAAAAGCTCTGACACTTCCTATCAATTGAGGAAGTGGAAAGAACAACTCAAAAGATTGGATCCAAACACTTTCGCTAAGTGAGGAGACATACTCTTGCAGAAGGAGCCTTACCTGCTGGAATCCAGTAGCCCCTTAAGGACTAGCAAAATTTGTGGCTTTTATGAATCACTGTTCACTTCTTCAGATACAGCTAGAATGTGAGTTCATCTGTCCTTATATCTTGGACAATAGAATGATTTCAGATGTCAAATGACAATAACAGGCAAATTACACTAGTAGGCAGATGACAATAGCAGACTTGATTGTATTAGGTGTGAAATGAAGGGGGGCAGTAGGCATGGAGAAATCAGCATTGATCATGAGACAAGAAACCTAGGTCTTTTATTCAGACCAAGAGGATGCATGGTCTTGAGCTTCATTATTCATTGCAATTCAACTCTCTTCCTAATGTTCCTTTGAAATTCCTTTGTAAGCAAACTATTGCTTATGGGTCAACAAGTTAATGTCCTGGAAGGTTAATAAATTCCCCTACCATTCAGAAGTGGGGACATGTCTTGAAACAAGAAGTAGTTACAAAGCTTTTGGCAAAAAATTTATCAATGACTTTTTCTCTTAATGACATTTTTTCATACTTTGTACTTAGTATTTCTGGTTATTTGGTTAACTTTTACATTACTGGATTGTATTATTCTTTACTATTAAAATACTGAGTGCTTTCACACATGCTAACTGATGCAGTTTCAATCCACTGTGGCAACCATTCGTAAGTGGATTTTGCCATTTCATAAAGTAAAATCCACTTGCAAAGTGCACTGAAAGTGGATTGAAAGGGCATTATTTAGTGTGTGTGAAACTACCCATAGGATTTGTTTGCTTATGACCCATTGGTCTGTGAGCGCACAGGTTACAATAAAGGAAAAGACGTATTTCCCAACTGGTTTTTCAGTTTTGTGATTTCTAATGTCAGACTTATGCCCTATTCTTTGCCATAGGGGCTGACCTGTTTGTTCAATGTAGAAAGGGAAAGAGCACTGCTGATGTGTGATGGCATAAATCACATTAGAAGGAGTATGAAGCAAAGACAATGTGGTTGATGTTTGGTGGGTATTGCAGTGATGGTGTTGCTAGGATCTATATGAGAACAAAGTTGGCATCCTGATTTGTTGCAGGCCTTGATACCAGAGTCCATATTACTGTTAAGTAATTAATCATTGCAGGTAAGAAGTTGTTTTAGGTTAGCAGGCTGTTGGTAAGCAAGGAATGGTCACCCCCCCAGTACCCATCTGAAGGACTCTTTCTCTTTTCAACTGCTACAGACTAACATGGCTACCCATCTTGATCTTCCTTTGCTGTAGAAAGACTCATTGAAGGTTTCTTCCAACAGAAGAAAAGCTCTCCACTTAACTGAAGGAAGTTCTTAGACACTACACAATTTTTGTTTGTTCTTGATAGAGGTCTTAACTTGTAGGAGATTATTACCCAATGACTTTAAAAGTTTGGAATAAATGAACTATTCTAACAGAAATAGGAATGCCAGCTATCGGTTGGGAAATTCCTAGAGATTTGGGGTTGGAGGCTGGGAAAGTTGGGGTTGGGGAGGGTAGGCACCGGGTATAATACCACTGAGTCATTTTCTCTGGGGGAATTGGTCTCTGTTGCCTTAAAATCAGTTGTGTTTTGGAGATGTCTAGGCCCCACCTGGAGGTTGACAACCCTTCCTGGTTGGAGGGAGGCAAGGGTGTGGCTATGTGTGCAGAAAGATCATGTTTCAGTGTGCATCAGTGAGCTATGAACTGACTAACTGCAATTCTAAACAGATTTGTACCCTTCAAAGTTAATTATAACCAATGCTCTTAGAATGATACACTTCTGTTTTGGATTGTTCTATAAAGCACCCTGAATACAGGCTCCCCCATCCTTTTCCTGGAGATCAGTTATGGAATAGTAGATCTGCTATCCTGTTAGAACTTCCTCTTTCCCTTTGCCTATTACAAAAACGTCTCCAGGGGCTTCCGGTTTCAGCGACCCGGCGTTAGGAGCGGCTCAAATCAGCACGTTCAGAGCCACTCCTAAATCAGGCAGTGGAGGGGTCTCCCCAGCTTGGGAGACTCAATTCTGGGACCCAGGAGGGGTCCTGGAAGGCAGATGGCTTGAGCTGAGGGACAGGGGTGACAGCAGCGGCTGCCTCCTAATCCCAGCTTGCCATAAGCCTCGCTGTCCCGATCGCCATTTTTAAATGGCACAGGGGTTAACTGCCAGACTTCTACTTTTCTTCCTTTCAACTAGTGACTCTGCATGAATTGGACAAGCTGCATCATTCTTATGAAGATTGTAAGTTCTCTTTCTTTCTAATATCGAATCCTGAGGTATTGCTTCTCTAAGCAGGGAAAGTGGAGAGTTGGGACTGAAGAGGAACTTGGGCAGAGGCAAAGGCTAAGAAAGGTGGAGGGGACTCTCTCTCTTTCTCCTCTGAGGCTTCCAAAAGTTCCTGCCTAATCTGGTGATGTTTATAACCCTTGCATGAGAAGTATGAAGCACACCAGCTTCTAATATAGAAAAGACTTGATGGCTGAATTGAACTGGCTTGTTTTAAACTTCTTTCTGGAGAAAGACTTAGCTTTGTGAAAATTGCTTGCAAATATATATGGATAAGAAGGACAGCTGGCATAAGAAGCAACCTGAAGGTTATGTTGAATAGCTCTGAACTAATTTATGTGAGCTTCAAACAGACATCTAAACCTTTATGGACTGTGTATACTGGACTATAAAATATAATTAGATTGTTGGCTGAAGGAAACCTTTGGAAACCTTTAAAGTGGATTATAAACTTCTTATGGTGGATGTTATGGATATAACTTTTTAAGTCTGGTCCTATTTTTCATATAGTTTGAACATTTTTGTTTTTTTTTTATTTTTATACTCCTTTTTCCCATTTTTTCCTTGTTTTCATATCATATTTGGAGTTTTTTGTTTTTGTTTTTTACTTTTGTTATTCTTGTTCTGGGAATATCTGGATTAATTTGCTCTGGTTTATTCTATTTTTTTCCTTTTTTTTCCTTGGGCTGTTTGTATAATTTTTAATTTTTGATTTCACTTGTGGATTACAAATGGGGCATCCAGCCCTGGATTACAATTTATAACCTGAAGCAGCTGGGTGAGTTTTCTAAGACTTGGATTTTATTGTGCTACCATTGTTAGAAAAGATGTCATAGTGAACTGTTGTTGTTTCAGTAAGTTGAACTGTTTTGACTAGGTGGCACTAAGGATGTTGTGCTAAAAAGATCTTGTTTATTATAAGTTTTATCATTGTTTTGGGTCTAGTGAATTGTTGATAGTAGCTAGAAGGCTATTTTCTTAAAATCATTGTATAATACTGGTATTGTTTGGCAGATACTAGCTTATTTAATATACACAGGAATATTGAGTTCCAAAACAAATATTCAAGAGGCAGTATAAGGACCTTGTGGTTGTGAGTGCAAATATATTAATAAAGATGGAAAATAAAGCTGTGATTGGCTTTAAAGAAACGATTTTTTTAAAAAGACAATAGAGAAGGTAAACTACCAATCCTGTCACCCAGTTCTGCATCTGGTCCAGGGAAATTTACGACCATGCAGGGAGATATGAAAGAGATGCAAAATACTCTAATAACTGCCATAGCACAGCTGACTGGTAAAGTAGATAATATAGGGGAGCAGAGATCAAACAAGAGCTTCTAGAGAACAGATAACAGGCAGCAGAGACCAACAAAGCCTTAAAGGTACTAGATGCCCAGGTGACAGACAATACACAAAAGGTGGAACAACTGGGAAAAGAACAGAATATACATGATACCAGACTCTTACAACTGGAAACAGATACAGCTGCCTATATGCTGAGGTTTCAAAATGTACCAGAAGAGAAAAATGAAGATTTACAGAAAATATTAAGTGAGGCCTTGGCTGAAATTTTACAGGTGACTCCCCAAAGGATGGAAGAAGAGTTTGATCAAGTCAAGAGAGTACCATCAAGTTTTACGAGATGGAATAAATTGCCTAGTGAAATTCATTTGAAGCTTACAAGAAAGAGGACCAGAGATGATATTTTGAAGCAAGCAAGAGACAAACCAATGATGACAGCAGGAAATACAGTGAAAATCTTGAGAGAGGTACCATGGCCAGTGAGACAAAAGAGGAGAGAATACCAAACCTTGACAAGCTTCCTGAGGGAAATAGAAATACCCTATACATGGCTAATGCCGAAAGGCCTCCTTTTTACTTATAAAGAGAACAGGTATAGGATAAATTCTATTTTCAAAGCTCAGAATTTTATGGACAGAGTGAAGGAAAAAGAGGGGAAGGAAAAGAAGGATGATGATGAGGAAGAAGAAAGCTCTGGTGAAGAGGACCCAAATGAACCACAGAAATACCCAATAAGATTACAGACTAAAAAAGATAGTGATAAGAAAAATCCATAATGGCATCAATAATTTCCATTAACGTAAATCGACTCAATTCTCCTGTTAAAAGGAGGAAGACTTTTAAATACCTGACAAAATTGGAAATGGACATAATTTGTTTACAAGAAACCCATATTTTAGCTAAAGATCAACACCTTTTGAAAAATAAGAAACTTGGCAGTTTGTTTACAGCAACAGACATGAATAAAAAGAAAAGGGGAGTAGCAATATATATTAAGGATATAATTAACACACAACTACAGTATGCTTTGGAAGATGGAAGAATTCTTTTAGTGGAAGTCACGATGGACAAAAAAAAAAATTCTGTTGGCAAATATTTATGCTCCAAATGATCACCTAGAGAATTTTTTTCAAGATTTACATTTTAAGTTATCAAATTTAGAATATGTAGAATATAGCATAGTAAGAGACTTTAATGCAGTTTCTGACAGACAATTGGACAAAAAAAATACATAAACATACTAAAAGCAGAAGTCCCCAACTACCAATAAGCTTTTGGAAGCTAGTAGAAGAACTGGTTCTGGTTGATGTATGGAGAACAAGAGATCCAAATTCGAAAGACTTTACCTACTATTATGCCAGTAATCAAACGTGGTCAAGAATAGATTTGCCCCCCTGGTCGGAATGAAGAGTCGGACACAAGGTATTGGTATAACTAAGGGCCACTTTATTAAGTGTAATAATAAATGGCAAGGGCAACAAGAACTGCGGCCTGGTCAGGGCCAGGGGTCTCAACAGACTGCTCCCCTGCCATTAGCGGGCAAGAGACCCAGCCCCCCAGCCGGAGCTGTGTGGCACAGCTCCCGCCAGGCTGGCCCAGCAAGGAAGCAAGCCCCAGAGGGCCCGACAACCAGACGCACATCTCAATGGAAGGCATCTTCTAGTTGAGCCTCCAGGAGGGTCTGCATTCTCACACCCAAGGTCATTAAACCCTAAGGTTGATCCTGCCAGACCCCTAACTCTCCAAAAGGGGGATGCTTTCTGGTCCTCCCCTAGCTGCATAGAACCATAAACTCATTAACAACCTGCCACTACTAAGGCCAAGTCTCTACTTAGGGCTTAGCACCTACCGCAGCCCTTGCCAGAGATCTCTCAAGAAAAGCATGTCACCTTTTTCGGAGAGATGCACCCCATCCCCTCTGTAGAGGTCAGAAAATTTCATAGAAATATCCGGGTAGGGCAGAAAGTGGCCCAACCCCCCTTCCAATGCCTTCCTAATTTCTTTGTTAGCATTATAACGGGCCCTCTCTATACCTGTAGGGTACCAAGCACAACGCCAAACAAGGTGGGGGATCATGGTCTTGGGCCATCTCTCCCTAATGTGCCTTTTACTAGCCCTATATCATTCCCTCCCAAGTGGATGATTAAAACCTCAGGAGGAGAGCCCGCATTCCCATGAAATAACAATGGCAGCAGGTCAGGCCACTGAAGACCCCGGCAGCCACACAATTCAACAGTAACATATTGGCTGAGTCCCAACTGAGAGCCGACCAAATTTCTCCAAGCCTGATGTGCAGCCCAAAACACATAGCTGTGTCCACAGATGAGAACTCGGCTCCTCTGGCCAGGAACAACAGCATCTAAAAATAAAAAAAACAGTCAAACTAGAAACAAGAACCATAACATCTCAATTACAAACAATGAAGCTAGGAACTGAGCAGAGGATGAACATAAGATTTATAGGTCGATGACCACCAACAGCCCAGGTGCTGAATGGAGGAAGAAGGATATTCCAGGGCAGCAACTGTAGAGGCTGCCCTAATTCTAAAGGAGTGGGTACCAAACCGCACCCCAGACAACCCCAGCTTAGCTAAAGCCCAGGAAGTCACGGCCCGAAACTGATGCTTTGTCAGTGGGCTGCCATTAAGGTGACAAAACAAAAACCCATCCTTGGTCCCCCGAACTGCCAAATAAGCAGCCAAAGGGGAAACCGGGCACAACTCAAGTTCAGAGCATTTGCCTAGCTCCAACACGTTCCCTTTGCAATGCTGGTCAGTCTTAGAGCGTCAAATGGTAATGACCGTCTTACCCTCAACTAAACTCAGGTCCCATAGCAACAAAGTATTACCAGAAACATCATTTCTGGAGCCTGCCACTAACTCTAAGGGCCCCAAAAAAGGCAACCAAGGAAACAGCATGGAACAGTGCAGACTCAAAATAAGATACACACACTGTGCCCCAAGCCCCCTTCAAACCCTTAAGAATCAGAGGGGAAATAGGCTTCCTAGTGTCAAGGTTAGTCCCAGCCTCTCTGGCCCACCCCTCCAGCATCTTTCAAATCCGAAAGTCTGCTGTTTCCTCCTTGTATTCCAACGCCTAGCTAGCAAAAGCTAGAGCAGACAGGCGTCCCCTAATGGATCACATGGCTGATCCCTTACCTTTTAGAGAAACACAGTAGTGGGGCCAAACAATGCGATACCCTACCTCAGCCCTAAAGTCCTCAAACTGCCGCACAGCACATTTGTAAGACTTCCTGGTGCTAGGCGCAATGGCTAGGCCTATCGCTCTTCAGGCTTCGGCTCTCCAATCAGCGATAGCTCCTGAGGCATTGGCGCCAGCTCTCGATCGGCATTTGGGGCCAGCTGACAAAACCTCTCCATCTGTTTACGAAAGAGAGCTTCAGCTACCCCGTTATCTACCCCAGGAACATGCTTGGCTAAAAGCATTATGTTAAGCTGCAGACAGCATAGAGTGAAGACCCTCACCAATTTCATAATCCTTTGAGATTTGGATGAAAGGGAATTAATGACATGGACCACTGCCATGTTATCGAACCAAAAATGAATTGTGCGATTGGCCATATAATTCCCCCACAGCCAAACTGCAACAAGAATGGGAAAAAAATCGAGAAACATTAGATCTCGGTTCAAACCAGCCTGAGCCCATAACTCTGGCCATGCATCCGCGCACCAATGTCCGCAGAAATAAACCCTAAAACCTAAAGATCCAGCAGCATCAGACATGACCTGAAGCTCAGCCTCAAGCCTCATGTCGTCTCTCCAAAAAGAAATCCCATTAAAGGACTCCACAAATTCTTGCCATACCCTTAAATCCTCCCTAATGCTGCTGGTAACCTATGTTCTATGTTGGGGCAGGCAGAGACCTGCCATAGCATCGCATAGCCTATGAAGAAAAGCTCATCCAGGAGCAACCACTTTGCAAGCAAAGTTAAGATGCCCAATCAGCTGCTGGAGCTCAAGCAAGGTGAGCTTTTTCTTAAGAAGGAAGGAATTAATCCTACTCCTCAAATCCATCACTTTTTGAATAGGAATTCTGGACAATTGTGCCAGGTTATCCAACTCAATCCCTAAAAAAATAAGTTTTTGGACCAGACCTTCCATTTTTTCCTGTGTCAACAGAACCCCAGGTCAGCAGCCAGCTCAATGAAGCCAGACAGCAGCCGTGCACAACACCCAGTCCCTGCAGGACCCACAAAGAGATAGTCACCCAAAAAATGAACAACATCCTGAGATCCAACTTTCTCACGAACAGCCCATTCCAAGAACGTGCTGAAACACTCAAAAGCCGCACATAAGACAGAACAGCCCATTGGCAAAGCTCTGTCCATGTAAAATTGCCCCTCAAAGGAAAATCCTAAAAGTTCAAAATCAGCCGGTAAATCAAACGAAATTCACCAGGCGACTTCTTTGGCACCACTCCCAAGGGGGAAACCCTAAGGTTAGGCACTGGAGGATTAAGAAATGGGCCCAAAATCTTGCCCTCTTCTAACTCCTTAGTAATCTTATCCTTAATTACATGCTCTAAACCTTTAACAGAACTAAGGTTCCCAGACCGAAATGCAACCCGAGGACCCTGAAAAGGAATTCTAAAATCGAATGTGAAATCATTTAACAAGTAAACCCTATCAGCCCTTCACGGGTACTTATACAGCCACTGCTCAAGAGGTCCCACCTTTATCAGACTGGGCCTCTTTTCCACCTTGGTAAGTACTTCCACTCCCACCTTGTCTCTTTTGGCCCTTACATGGCTGGGCTCTGGGGCAGTTACTAAAGGAGTGCGGGCCACCACACATGGGGCATTCATGCTTGAACTGACAAGCTTTCCTGCTGCATACTCCTTGGGAGCCAAAGTCCCAGCAAAGCAAGCAGAGGTGAACTGCCTGCCCCTCAGAACTGCGGGAAGAGGATGATGAAGCAGAAGAAGTAGCCGATGACCTAGCAACCAAGTGACCGCTGTCAGAGCGGTCACCCAAATTTGGTCATGCTGGGGACGTGACCTGAAGCCACAACTGCTGGTGGATGCGATCCCACTGAATGGAAGGGTGCAAAGCAGCCCTCATCCTGAATTCTTCATCATATTGAATCCAGGAGGGCCCACTAGACATCGTGTATCCCTTATAAATGATATCCATATATTGGATGAGCGCAGCCGCCCACCAAGGCTGGGTGCGTGCAACTACGCCAGCATATATAAAAAACCCAGGCAGCCAATTGGCCCAAGTCTGGTCCACTTTGCGCTTCTTCAATTTCTCTTTTTTTTTTTTGTCATCAAACTTCTCTTTATCTTTCTTCTCCAACTCATGGAAGAGGAGGAAGAAAATGTCAACATAGTCACCCTTTAGGAACTTATCCTTTGTTGCAGGCAACAAATGATCGCCTGAAGGTAACGCTTCGTCCCCGAAAGGCATAGCAGTACATGGGACCGACCCATATGCAGCACTGAACTGAGGAAAACAGCCCCATACCCCTGAAAAGGGGCATGGCATCCCTTGCTGACCAGCCAAAGGCCAGGGTCCATAGGTGCCAAACTGGCCCATTGGCCATGACCAAGCTTTCTGCGGACCAGTGCCCATGGAGGGAGAGGTACCTGAAGCCCTAGCAGCAGCACCTGGCACCACCTGAGAAGCAGGGGCCCAAGGACCCCATGGCCAAACCATGCCCAAGTATGACTGTGTAGTGCCCCCAGCCTTACCCCTGGATCCAATCGGCACCAGTGCTGACCCTGCTACGGTATCCGCTGGAAACAAAGCTGCACCTCCATCTGCACCGCCGGTGCCCTCGACTCCTCCAGCACCGAGTCCTGCAGACCTGCTCTCAAGGCTGGACAACCTAGTTAATATATCAGCCTGCAATGCCACCTTAGAGGTTTTTCCCAAGCCTAAGACTGACCTCTGTGAGGAAGGAATGCCTGCCACCTTTTCCAGTGCCAAAAGCCTTTGCAGAATAGCTGTATTAACCCTCTCATCGAAACAAGATTGAAAGGGGGCTGGCCTTTTGGGTGGGGCCTTAGGGACCTTGGGTGCCGGCTGCTTGCCTTTAGGTTTCCCAGACCCTTTCTTCCCAGGCATTTTGCAAACTGAGATAAAAATAAAAATTAACAAAATGCCCCTAAAAATGGTTGCCCTTGAATTCACTGAAACTGACCTAAAATGGCTGCTGCCCTAAAATGGCTGCTGCCGGGCACCACTTAAAATGGCTGCCTACATCTTCACAAAGAACAACCACCGGAAGCTGATACTAGATGCCTATATGAAGCTGCCTTATTCTGAAACAGACCCCCAAAATGGCCTCTGCTCCACTGCCTCCAAAATGGTCACTGTCCTTATGAAAAAGAAGCAAATATGGCCGACTGAGCCTGAAGCAGCCCAGAAAACAAAATTTTGGCCTTGTACAAAATCCCCCTCCCCTTGGCCAAACTAAAAGGGAAAGGTACGCAGAAAAACACCACCACCCTGAGAACCCTCGAATCCTTAGTTTGGGGGGGGGGGGAGGAGAAAGGGAAGAAATAACAGGCCGTGAAATGGAGCTCCTCTTCCAAAAAGCCACCAGTCCAACACTGAGAAACAGCCAGCCACAGGGCCTTATCAGAGGCCTGATCTCAGCAACTGAACTTGAGGCAAGCCCCTACAGCCTCCATCCAGGCCGTTCTTCAGGAGTGTGCCTTATCTACGATCCAATCAGGCAACAGAGGAGCAAGCGAACGTGCTGCTCAGCCTCCCAGCCCTGAAACTGACAAACACAGCAGAGCTGCCAAAGGAGCTCCATCTTCCCTGATCTCAGCCTGGAGACTGAGGTAAGGGGCAGATGGTGCTGCTGTTATCACAGCACTCCCCGACCCTTCAAAAGCACGCCCAAATGGGCTGCAAAAGTCTTCCCTTTTCTCCCAGGGAGGCAAAGACATTCCAGCAGCCTGCAGCGTGCTGCTGGCTGCTAGAAACGAAATGTGCTAGCTCCCTACAAATTTGGTTAAAGATTTAGTTGAGACAAAAATTCAAATAAGAGTTATATCAGACCATAGTCCCATAATGGTGAAACTCAAAGGTACACGAATGAGAAGATTGTGGAGGTTAAATACTTCTATCTAGAAAGATAAAAATTTTCTTAGGTTGAAATCTAAGGTTGAATCTAAGGTTGAAATAGAATCTTTTTTTTAAACAGAACATAACTCAAGATGTAAACATGCAAGTAGTTTGGGATACCACTAAAGCATATTACAGGGGCCTTGCAATCAGATATAGTGGAAAGAAAGAAAGAAAGAAAGAAAGAAAGAAAGAAAGAAAGAAAGAAAGAAAGAAAGAAAGAAAGAAAGAAAGAAAGAAAGAAAGAAAGAAAGAAAGAAAGAAAGAAAGAAAGAAAGAAAGAAAGAAAGAAAGAAAGAAAGAACTGAAAATTTTCAAAAATTAATGTTGCAAGCAGGAGAAGCTGAAAAGAATTTAAAAGTGCAACCGACAAGACAGGAGTTTCAAAATAAGGTCAAAGAAACACAACATCAACTCAATGTATTAATAATAGAGGAGATGGAGATAAAACTGAGATTTGCAAGACAACATTTTTTTGAACATGCTAATAATACTGGAAGGTGGTTGGCCAATAGAATGAGAAAAGAGAATGCCAAAAGAATAATACTGGTTCTGAAAGATGAGAATAACAAAGAGAAAGTTCAAAGACAGGAGATACGCCAAATTGTGGAACAATTTTACAGAAAATTATACAACAATAAACAAGTTCATAAGGCAGATTTAGAAGAATATATTAGTCAAAATAATCTTAATAAATTTACATAAGAACCGCAAAAGATTTCAAATGAACCAATAACAATAAGGGAACTGGGAGACGCAATGGCATCTCAAAAGAATGTTAAAGCCCCGGGTCCAGATGGATTGCCTGCGGAATTTTACAAAGCTTATGAGGAGTTCTTACTGTTACCATTCAAACGTCTCCTTGAAAGGATTCAAGACGAAGCCCAAATACCAGCTTCTTGGCAAGAAGCTACAATATCCTTAATTCCAAAAGAAGATGCAGATTTGAAAGATATTAAAAATTGTCGCCCAATCTCTCTTTTGAATGTGGACTATAAAATTTCTGCAGCAATATTGGCACAACGCCTGAAGAAAGTTCTACAGTCCACAATACATCAAGACCGGGCTGGATTTCTTCCTAGAAGATATTTGAAAGACAATGTTAGAACAGTCTGTAATATATTGGAATATTATGAGACCCATCCAGAGAAACAATTGGCATTAATTTGTTTGGATGCTGAGAAGTCCTGTGATAATGTTCATTGGCAATTTATGCTGCAACAATTGAAGGGAATGGAATGTGGTGAAAATTTCTTGAGAACAATAGGATCAATATACTCCTCTCAAAGAGCAAGAGTGATAGTGAATGGTGAATTAACAGAAGCAATTGATATCCAAAAAGGTACAAGACAAGGTTGCCCATTGTCACCACTCCTTTTTATTTTATGTTTAGAGATATTGAATAACCAGATAAGAGAAGAAACAAATATTAAGGGAGCGGTGGTAAAAGGTGAACAATATAAATTGAGAGCCTTTGCGGATGACCTGGTTTTTATACTAGAGCAACCAATAGATTCAATTGACTGTCTCATAAACAAGATTAACCAATTTGGTTACTGGGCAGGACTGAAGATCAACCACCATAAAACAAAATTTTTGACAAAGAATATGACGATAGAGCAAATTCAACTTCTTCAACAAAAATCAGGATTCTTGTATGAGAAATGAATCAAATATTTAGGTGTACTTATCTTAAATAAATGCAGTAGTTTAAAAATGGACAGATATGATAAATTACTCAAAGAGATTAAAAAAGATTTGGAAAAATGGCATGATTGAATTTATCTTTGATGGAAAGAATAGCTTCAATAAAGATGAATATTCTACCAAGACTGTTATTTCTATTCCAAACTATCCAAGTATTTCTAAATAATGGTGTTTTTTTCAAGAATTGAATAAGATGGTTTCTAAATATATTTGGCAAGGCAAAAAACCAAGAATCAAACTAAAGATGAATAGGTATTTTAATAAGAAGACTTACAATATAAAAATATCAAAATATTGATGATGTAAAGTTAAGATATAATAATGTGTGACAATTTATGTATTTTAAGAAAGTATATTAGATGCAGACTTGTATTTTATGAAAGTATACTATATGCAGACTAAGATTGATTTGTAACTATAATTTCTTGTCCCCTCTTGCCCCTTGCCCTCAATTTCTAGAAAACTAATAAAACTTTTAAAAACAAAATACAAAAATGTCTCCAGACTCCAGTGTTCTCTCTTCCAAAGGGAGCTAACCCAGCAAGTACTGCTGGAATTTCATGCTGCTTACAAACGGAGGGGGGGGGGGGAGAGACTGTAATAATATGTAAACTTTGACAGACAGAAACAGACCTTCACATTCATATGTCCTCATTTCTTTGCTACCTTTAATTTCACAATTTTTTAAAAAAAATAATATTATCAGATACTAATTTATCTTCTTGTGGAAATAGGATGTGTGTTTGAGTTATCTTGTTTATCTTAACATTTCTCTTCTCTTTTCTCTTTTAGTATGAGTGCAAGTACTATCTTTTTTATTAGAGCTGTTATAGGAAATGATAAGAAGAGGTCAGCTTTGATAATGTTAGCTAAGAGCTGATCCAGACTGCCTGGCTCTCTTCCCTAGAAGAATGCTCTTCATTCCATTTGGAGAATCCACCACTAGCATATTGTAAACAAAATCAGCTAACTCATATGACAAGCAGTGCACAAAAAACATGCAGGCTTCCCTTTATTCATTTAGCGTTCTGAGGAGGGGAGAAACTCTATGAATATTACTGAACAACAAAAACTTCTTGCTGGTTTCATTTTACTGTGGAAATTGGTGTCTAGCAAAATGGGAATATTTGTATATAATGCAAAGCTGACACCTTGGCATCTGCTAAAGGAAGGTGGATGTGTCATTTAAGAAAGGTCATTCTCCAAAGGAAATTATTTTTCGTCTGTTATCTTGAATACTATTGTTTAGTTTTCAAACTTTCTGAAGACATTCAGATTTCAGTTTAATCACAACAGTGCATTCCATTAACTATTTTTTTTTAAAAAAAGATAAAGAATGACCTTTCATCAGACATAAATTCTAGAGCTCCTGGTGGCTTTATGTACTTATTTTTAGCTATATCTAAACTGCAGCTTCTGTTTTTCTCTTGATGGCATAAGAGAAAGAGGCAGATCATTTGACAATTTCCTTCTACTTGGAAAGTTGAATTATTGAATGATAACCGTTCAAAACAATATTATGTAAAATACCATGAGCTTTTCACAAATAAATTAAGGATTAAACTAGAGTGCAAAGAATATTTACATGCCTGCTGGTTTAACTATTTAGCCTCTGTTGACACACTCACTTTGTTGTGAATCCTCTCTACATTACATTTTACCCACCCACCTACACATAAAAATAAATATATTCTACAGATTAGTATGGAAAGATAAATAATAAATACATTCTATTTGAGTAAGGTTGCATTAATATGATCATTTCCCATTTAGGGAAAAGGACTGCATGTATAGGTCTATTTGTATAATAAAGCAAGCTACCTTCAGTCATATATTGAGGAATATATTGAGGGTGTTCTTAAAAAGAAAAATACAACTTTATTACAAATAAATATATGAAGGGATACAAAACCTTCCAGAGTCCTTTTGAGCATCTTTCCTAGTTATTTGACCCTGAGCCCTCAATAAAACTGGAACGCTTCCAGATTGTGGTACCCTGGAATTATAATAAAATATGAAATGGATTTATGACTATTGCCATGGTTATCTGCAGCAAATGCTACACACATAGGATATCCTGCCTAGGGGCCTGATCACAATGAACCAGGCAATCTTGGACTACTCCAGTGATTATGTCAGATATACTCCTGACCTTTTTCATAACCTCAGTTCTGACAACTAGATAATGAAGCCCTCTTCATTCTCAGAACAGAACTCATGCCTTGCAGAAAAGAGCAACTAGAATGATGAAAGGTTTGGAACACTTTCCCTATGAAGAAAGGTTAAAACACTTGGGGCTCTTTAGCTTGGAGAAACGTCGACTGCAGGGTGACATGATAGAGGTTTACAAGATAATGCATGGGATGGAAAAGATAAAGAAGTACTTTTCTCCCTTTCTCACAATACAAGAACTCGTGGGCATTCAATGAAATTGCTGAGCAGTCAGGTAAAAACGGATAAAAGGAAGTACTTCTTCACCCAAAGGGTGATTAACATGTGGAATTCACTGCCACAGGAGGTGGTGGCAGCTACAAGCATAGACAGCTTCAAGAGGGGGTTAGATAAAAATATGCAGCAGAGGTCCATCAGTGGACAGTAATCACTGCATGACCTTCAGATAACCTCACATCCCGCAGCAGCAGAGCCTTACCAGAAACATTGTTTCTGGACTGTGCCACCAGCTCACTGACTCTAAGGGCTCCAAAAAAGGCTACTAAAGACGCGGCATGAAACAAAGATGCTTCAAAAGAAGAAGCACACACCGTGCCCCAAACTCCCCTCAGGCCCCAAAGAATCGAAGGAGACATAGGTTTACGCATATCCACCCTAGGTCCAGCCTCCCTGGCCCACCCCTCCAGCATCTTTCAAAGATGGAAATCAGCTGTTTCTTCCTTATAACCGAGCACCTTACTGGCAAAAGCCAATGCAGACAGGCGCCTCCTAATGGATCACACAGCCAATCCCTTACCTCAAAGTGAAACACAGTAATGGAGCAACTGCTCCACTGGGAGGGGCCAAACAATGTGATACCCTACCTCAGCCCTAAAGTCTTCAAACTGCCACACAGCCCATTCGTAAGGTAGGCACAATGGCTAGGCCTATCGCTCTGCAGGCCTCATCTCTCCAATCAGCCATAGCTCCTGGGGCATTGGCACCACCTCTCGGTCGGCATCTGGGGCCAGCTGATGAAACCTCTCCATCTGTTTATGAGAGAGAGCGTCAGTCACCCTGTTACTCACCCCAGGAACATGCTTGGCTAAAAACAAAATGTTAAGCCTCAGACAACACAGAGTGAAGGCCCTCACCAACCTCATAACCTGCTGAAATTTGGATGAAAGGAAATTAATGACATGGACTACCGCCATATTATAGCACCAAAAATGAACAGTGTGATTGGCCATATCCTTCCCCCACAGCCAAACCACGAGTAGAATGGGAAAGAACTCAAGAAACATAAGATCTCGATTCACTCCTACCTGCTTCCAGGAGTCTGGCCAGCTGTCCGGGCACCAATGTCCATGGAAATAGACTCCAAAACCCAAAGATCCAGCAGCATCAGACATGTCCCGGAGCTCAGCTTCAAGCCTCGTGTCCTCTTTCCAGAAAGAGACTCCATTAAAGAATTCAAAAAATTCCTGCCAAATCCTCAAATCTTCCCTCATGCTGCTGGTAACCCGTGTTCTATGCTGAGGCAAGCGTAGTCCTGCATAGCATCACAGATCCTTTGAAGAAAAGCTCTCCCCAGGGCAACCACTTTGCAAGAAAAGTTAAGATGCCCAACCAGCTGTTGTAATTCGAGCAAGGTAACCTTTTTTAAGAAGAAAGGAATTATTCCTATTCCTCAACTCGACTATTTTTTTAAAAGGTACCCTGGACAGCTGTGCTACGGTGTCAATCTCAATCCCCAAAAAGGTCAGCTTTTGGGCCGGACCCTCTGTTTTTTCCGGAGCCAAATGAACCCCAAACTCTGTGGCCAGCTCTATAAAGCCAGACAGCAGCTGCTCACAACATCCAGTCCCCTTGGGATCCACAAAAAGATAGTCATCCAAATAATGAATGACGTTCTGTAAACCCACTTTCTCCCAAACAGCCCATTCTAAGAATGTGCTAAAACACTCGAAAGCTGAGCATGATACAGAGCAGCCCATTGGCAATGCTCTATCCATGTAAAATTGACCCTCAAAGGAAAATCCCAAGAGTTCAAAATCCTCGGGATGCACCAGTAGAAGGCGAAATGCAGTTTTAATATCACATTTCGCCAACTCTGCACCCACCCCACAGCGTCTTACCATGGTCAACAGCCTGGTCAAAGCTGGTATACCTAACTGAGCATAAATGCTCGGGAATCCCATCATTAACAGACTTCCCACTGGGGAAGTAATGGTGAATCAAACGAAATTCATCTGGCACCTTTTTAGGCACAACACCCAATGGAGAAACCCTAAGGTTATGCACTGGAGGATGGGGAAAAGGGCCCAAAATCCTGGCCTCAGCCAACTCCTTGGCAATCTTATCTCTAACAACCTGCTCCAAGCCCTTAACGGAACTAAGATTCCCAGACATAAATGGGACCCGAGGCCCCTGGAAAGGGATCCTGAAACCAACCTTAAAACCCTTTAGCAAATAAATGCTGCTAGCCCTTTGCGGATACCTAGACAGCCAATGCTCAAGAGGACCTGCCTTTATCAGACTGGGCCCCTTTTCCAGCCTGATAGGTTCCTCCCCTCCAATCAGGCTTCTTTTAATTCTTGCACCCCCGGGCTTTAGGGCAATTATTAAAGGAGTGGGACCCACCACACATGGGGCATTCATGCTTGAACTGGCAAGGCTTCCTGCTACACACTCCCTGAAAACCGAATTCCCAACAGAGCAGGTGGGGTTGAACTGCTTGCCCTGCTGAATTGCGGGGAGAACCTGACGATGTTGAGGAGGTTGCAGATGACCAATTCACCAAATGACCGCTATCAGAGTGGTCACCTAAATTTGACAGCGCCGGAGACATGACCTGCAGCCACACTGCTGATGAATACAGTCCCACTGAAGGGAACAATACAAGGCCGCCCTCATCCGAAACTCCTCGTCATACTGCAGCCAGGCGGGGCCGCTAAAGGTCATGTACCCCTTGTAAATTGTGTCCAAGTATTGGATAAGGGCAGCTGCCCTCCAAGGCTGTGCCCGAATAATCACCCCAGCGTAAATAAAAAACCCTGGAAGCCAATTAGCCCAGGTCCAATCCATTTTACATTTTTTAACTTTTCTTTTTCCTTTTCATCTAACTCCTCTTTATCCTTTTTTTCCCACCTCCCGGAAAAGGAGGGAAAAAATGTCCACGTATTCCCCCTTTAAATTTTTTCCCCTAGTTGCAGGAAGCAGATGGTCTCCCAAAGGCAAGGCTACATCCCCGAAGAGCAATGCAGTAAAAGGGACCATCCCGTAAGGAGAAGGTGTGCACCAATTACCCATAAAAGAGCCTGACATACCTTGCTGCCCCACAAAAGTCACATTGTCCATTTGACCAGGCCCAATTTGAGAATGAGCCTGACCCAGAGGGGGCAGCCAACCCAGAATTCCCAGCAGGAATGCCTTGCCCAGCAGACGAAACAGAACCCCAAGGTCCCCACAGCCAAGCCTGCCCAGCATAAGCCTGCCAATTGTCTCTGGTCTTACCCACAAATCCAGCAGGAACCAGCAACGATCCAACTCCAGAATTTCCTGAAGATGACCCCGATCCCACATCTGGACCACTGGGACCCAAGGTGCTGATAGCGATGAATGCACCATATCTACCCTCAAGGATAGACAACCTGGTTAATACATTTGCTTGGAGCTGCCTTTTAGAGGCTCTATCACCCTCCACCCTTTGTGAAGAAGGAATACCCATCGCCTGTTTCAAAGCCCACAGCCTTTGCAAAATATTGGCATTAACAGCCACATCACCCTCCTCATCAGATGAGGACAACGGGGGGTAGAGGCCTTTTGGCAGGAACCTTAGGGGCCTTAGGCACCAGTTTCTTCCCTTTAGACCTCTCAGACCCTTTTCCACCCGACATCTTAATAAGGTACAATAGCACCTCAAAATGGCATCCCACAAGAGCCTCCCCAGGAGCCTCCTAAAATGGCCACCTTCTCTTAACAAAGAAAGGGGACCCAATATGGCCGACACCCCACACACTACAGACAAAAATGGCAGACCCAGATAAGGCAACAATCACCTTAACTCCCCCTGGGAGTCTCAACCCCCCACAAAATTCCCTTCCCTGCATAATGGGAGGGAGAGGGCAGACCACCCCAAGTCCAGAAAGGACGATGTCCACCACAGCCCGCAAGCTCCCTCTCAGCCACCAAAGACCCAAGGAATTCCCATCAGCCAACAAGGCACAGATGAGTAACCCCGAAAGCCCCTGAATGCTGAAAAAAAAACCCTGATGCCTTCAGGGACACGCAAGCATCGCCACCACGCTATGAGACCCTACTGCCACCGATGCCAAGAACTGGAGGCCTTGAAACAAGCAGGAAAAAGCACGCCACAAAAAGACGCTCCTCACCCAGACCGATCTTGTACGGGACTGAGCAGGGAGCGGAGGTCTGGCCATTACGACGGCCTGGCCCTGCCCCCTGAAATACGCGCCCAAATGGGCCGCCACTGTCTCTTCCCTCCAGGGAGGCAAAAGACTGTCCTTGCAGCTTAGCAGCGTTGCTGCAGGCTGCAGGCATCCCAATATATATATATATATACACACACACACACATAAGTGTGTATATATATATATATATATATATATACACACACACACACATAAGTATATATATATGTGTGTGTGTGTGTGTCCTTGAGTATTTTCTCAACATTTTTTTGCAGAAAGCAAATAAGGCAGCTCCAATTTAAAGAGGGAGACTGATATGGGAAGAAGGGGTTACTTAACTCTTTCATGTTGCAAGATCTCTCCAAGTTTGGAGTAGCAATTCAGGGTCAGAAAACAGCAATCATAAAATAATTAAATTGCCTGTCTCCTATGTACCAAGCTTTACTTTAAACCAGATCCTACAACTGGAACTTTATTTTTTTAAGCTGATAATAATCACATAACTGGCTGTAACGTGTAGTTCTGCCCTGAATGTAGCCCTGGCATTTCCTTTTGCTGAAGGAGAAGAATAAAACTCATGTATTTATGAGTTTTATGTTTACGAAGACTTGTGTTTACGAAGACAGGAGAGGTGGTATATATATTTCCTAAACAAGCAAATAAATATTTTCTGTCATCCTTTCTGTCATCAGAGGCACAGATAACTTTAGCTGAAGTATTTGGATCTGAGCAGACAGAATCAAACATATTAGTAAACAGCGTTCTCCAAGTGTTCTGTCTTAATTTGATTCTGGAACAGACTGCCACTCTTTGTGGCCTTCAGAGTCAGCACAGGATTCCAGTTTTGTAGATGGTTGCAGATTATGATCAAATCAACAGGCTTTACAGATTAGAGTGTCCTATGTTTGTGTTTTATAGCAGATCTTTGTTATCCTCTCTGGATCAGAAAAAATATATTCCTCTTGCCGTTCATTTTTCTTTTTGTTTCCCAAATGTCATTTCCTCCATAGCAATTACATTGGAAAAATGGCATATGGCTGTGTCTTTTAACTGTTGCAACAAGCTGCCACAACACCTGGCAAGAGAGCACTGTAGAGGTATGAGCCTTGCTCCTCAGCCCCGGGGGCTCTGCAAGTACTTTAACAAAGCACCTTCGCAGTACCTAAATCTTTCAGAGCTGTGGAAAGTGGAGTGCAATCAGACTTTAAGTACTGCTGTTAAATACAGACAAAGAAGAAGAAGAAGATATTGGATTTATATCCTGTCCTCCACTCCGAAGAATCTCAGAGTGGCTCACAATCTCCTTTACCTTCCTCCCCCACAACAGACACCCTGTGAGGTGGGTGGGACTGAAGAGGGCTCTCACAGCAGCTGCCCTTTCAACAACTTCTGCCAGAGCTATGGCTGACCCAAGGCCATGCTAGCAGGTGCAAGTGGAGGAGTGGAGAATCAAACCCGGTTCTCCCAGATAAGAGTCCATGCACTTAACCACTACACCAAACTGACATCACCACAGAGGAAGACCTATGGATTTGACGTTTTGCTGAATTACTTTTACATGTGTCTGCCTGTTCATATTGTTGTAAGGGGCAGAATAAACAGTCCCTACTGTGCTTAGTATGAGACATATATATCTACTGTGCTTAGTATGAGACATATAGAACAAAGTAGGAGTCAAGTTTCCCCTTTAAGACCAACAAAGTTTTATTCAGAACGTAAGCTTTCATATTCTCCAAGCACACTTCATCAGACGAGGAATCAAATACAATGAGCAGAACCACATACAACCGGTAGACAGTGGTTTAGAATGCAAAAAGGTACAAATTTAAGATCCAATGACAGAATAGTAAAATTAACAAATTGAGCAAACCTTTGATCTGGGTAGCACAAGCATGCAATAAAACAGTAATATGCTCATGTTACCCAGATCAAAGGTTTGCTCAGTTTGTTAATTTTAATAGTCTGTCTTTGGATCTTAAATTTGTACCATTTTGCATTTTAAACCACTGCCTACCAGCTATATGTAGCTCTGCTCATTGTACTTGATTCCTTGTCTGATGAAGTGTGCTTGGAGCACACGAAAGCTTACGTTCTGAATAAAACTTTGTTGGTCTTAAAGGTGAAACTTGACTCCTACTTTGTTCTACTGCTTCAGATCAACATGGCTGCCCACTTGGATCTATGAGACATATATTTTATGACCTGGTACATCCAAAACATTTAGATAATCAATTGGTAGGCACACCTGAACCCTCATGCCATAATGTGACAAGGTTACAATAGATAAAAATAACCATAGATTTCCAATAGTTATGCTTCATATAATGGAATGTATAGATTCCCCATGTATGCATGAATGTGTTTTTAGGAAAATCCCTAATAATATGAGACTGTCTTTATGATCGTCCCAAACTACTGACTATAGTTTTGAAGAGAAATGCATCTGTTATTTCAATATCACAGATCCATAAGTTCATTGACACCCTGCCCTAACATTTTTAAAAACCCTTGATGTGTTTTTTTAATAATTCTGATTCCCTTCTGCCTAATAATTAGCCACATTCAGCTACAATAAAGTGGCACATTTTGTCTGCATTATGCCACAAATAGATTATAAAAGGTTTCTGCATTTCTATTTCCATTATCATCTGGTTCACACATTTTAGAAGTGAGAAATTGTATACTGAACTTTTTTATTAGTATTCACACTGATTTTACCATTGTTATCTAAAAGCTACATTCAAGAAAATATGGAATTGGGGGGGGGGAGAAAATATGGAATGAGTATGCATTAAAAGAACTATAGCTAAAGTGGCTCTTCTTTATAGAAATGGAAAAGGCATTTAGAGGGGAAACACAATATTATTTTGCATACTGGAGGTAGACGGTATGAAGATTTCATGAAAAGTAGTGGCAGATATCATTAAAAAGGTGAAATGTGCAAATTTTATTCGCAAGTACTCCATATCTTCATCTTTATATTCAACACTCCACTCCATTTTGCAGGAACTTTTTGCATCCTATTTTGTAGCCAATCTACAAGTGCCACAAAACCAAATGATGGAGTCCTGCTCACATTTCTTTGAACATCTCTATCAAACCTTCTAAAATAGTTGATTGGTAAACATGTTCAGCAAGGAAACATACCATTTTTGACAACTGTGATCACACATACTCTCATCCTCAGACTTCCTCATCTCTGTAACACCCAACCTGAGCAGCTGTCAAACAGCTTTGCAGTTGTGAAATAGTTGTGGTGGTGTTAGTGAAACTGATTATCCCCCAGTGGTCATGGCTGTTTGAATCAGACAATTAAATGACACAGGGGGAACTATGACTACCATAAGACTGTGATAAAATTCAAGTGAACAAAATAATGATAATGTAAACTCAGTTGAACACCAAATGGTAAGGCTTTAAAAAGGCAGTGTTTCTAAATAACCTAACTCACTCCTCATTTAAACAATTGTCTGTGGAGATGTGCACAAGTCAGACTCTAGTTGGACTCTGTGAAAGTGTATATGTGTGAAATGCTGCTGACTGCAAAGTACAGTAATGTTTGAATACACATATAGTGATTTGCTGCTTACGCTTGAGCTGCTCATAAACTGCTAGAAAATCACTTCCACTTGCCACTGTTCAAGCATTCTTACACTAAACTTCTGTAAGCAGATGGATGATGGAATAATATGGGATAACATTTTTTATTAAAAGTGTAAACTAGAATCAATGCTTTTTGAAGGAAAATATGGGAGGCATCATGATCAAGACTGGTGTTCAGATGATTGAAGAAGCATGTGTTTTCTTCATTTTCCTGATCCTAAAAATAGGTACTTAACTATTAATGTTGCTAAGCTATCTATGATATCATGTTTTTGATATTAGACAGACCCTAGGTCTCATCCCCCTAATGCTAATGAGTCACTGCTGTTACCTGAATATATAGGTAATAAAGATTACCTGAATGCCTTTACCTGAATATACAGTGCACAAGCTTCATGATATTACAGATACTGAACAGGCTGCTAAAAAGCCAACTAGCAGCAGGCCTCTCCCATTATTTTGTGAAAATATGCCACCCTTCTCTGACCCCAGTATGCTGAACATCCAGAGGTGACTTCTGAACCCTGTTACCATGTGTATGTAACGATGCAGTGCTTGGTAGTCCCCAGGGGGATTTTTGTGCAATGCAAGAAATAAATAAAGAAAACATGTTTACAGTAAGTAACATTAACATTTTGAGTCAACAGGGCAAAAGCCAGGCATTAAAAATTCAGTCAGGTATCACATTCTCATGCTGCAATCATAGAGAAAGGATTGATAAAGCACCATAGTACTGGCTAGTGGACATGAGGTCAGCATTTGTAGTCACAATAGAAATGGCACTGAAAGATTATTTCTTTAAGGGTGTTCAGGTGAATGTGCACTCTTCTGCACTTATGTTTTAAGTGTGAAGTTCTAATGAACTAACAGTTCCAAAGTTTTTCTTGATATTGAATAAAATAATTAGAAGTACTGAATGTTTCCGCAATTGAAAAACTTATTTTCTGACCATGCCTGCATTTCAGCTTGGCAAAAATACTTCCAACAGAACACAATTGGTTAGGCAAATTCATATTGATTCTAGGATTAGTATGAAGACCCTACAGTAATTTGATTAGATGGGCTGGGCTAAATACACAATATTTTTGTGAGCCAAATTTGCAAAGAACAAAAAAAATGCAATCCTTAAGACTATAGAACAATTTCTAATATCATAATGAATAAAATTAAATAGAAGTAACATATTATAAATAAATACTGGCTACAATAGCAATTAAAGTCACTATGTGTGCACACATTTTACACCATTCTTGAATTCCTGGTCAACTACATCTCCCTGTAAACAAAGTGAAATAGTAACTGTGATTTAATGTTTCATATCGAAGTGTGAACTCCTGATTTATATTGTATGAAGTAGTTCTTATATCCATGCTACTGGACATGAAATAACAGAGAATGTAAGGTCCTGTTCATACATTTAGGGTTGTCCTTTGTTGCAACACACATAGATTGTTTATGATGCTAATGAACCAACACAGGTATAGCAGAATAGATAAAACTTTCATACCACCCTCCAAAACCATAAATACAATGCTTTCCTGTCATCACACAGCAGCTATCTGACTTGCTGGTACACCATTTCAGCTCTAACATATATACTTAAAAACCAATCTCATAAAACATGTTACTGATCAGATAGCTGGGAAAATGTTATTCATAGGTATGATAAAATTCTGCATTCTGCAGTGTCCATATTCCAGAACCTATTAGCTAGAGCAGGGGTGTTGAACTCATGAGAGCCAGATCTGAAATAAATGAGACCTTGTTGGGCCAGGCCATGTGTGTACCTGTTTAAGATTAGGTAGCAGAAATATAAATTTTATAAAGGACACAAACACAATTAAAGATTTTTTTAAAAAAAAAAACACCTAAAAATAAAACATGCTTAAAACATTAGCACTTGGTCTTAAAGGTGCTTTCTTTGTATTTCTCCCATGAGATCCAGAGAACTAGGCAAAGGAAACTCTGGCTCTTTCCTCCCTTCCCCAAGGGACCAGAAGGGGGAGGAGCCTCAGTCAATAGAAAAAAAAGAGGCTTGGCACAGTAGCTCTGCTGTGCAGTTGAGAGAGCCTGGCAAAGCAAGCTCTGCCTTCCCTCTTCCTCCCCAAGGGAGGATTCTCAGCCAATGGAGAAAATAGAGGTTTGCTCTGTAGTTCCTGTGCAATTGAGCAAGCCATGCAAAGCAAACTGTTATGCAGAAAGAAGCAAGAGAGAGGGAGAAGAAGTGGATAACAACCAATTGTTCAAAGGCCTGATTTGGCCCCTGGGCTGCCTGTTTGACACCCCTGAGCTAGAGAATCTTAGAGCCAAACTAGGGATGACAGCTTCCCTGAGTTTACAACAGGAACATCACCACCATTTTAGGGATGAAATTCCCTTTATTTACAAAGGCTATAGGGGCCTGATTTTGACTGAGACTGCGACACTGGGGGAGGAGGTGCTCCCAGTCCACTCTTGCATGCTATTTCCAAAACTCCAGTTCCCTGGCTTGGGGGCTCTAAAAATAGCAAGTGTGTATGAGGGGAGGAACAGAAACACTCCTCATCCTGTGCTACAGACCTAATCAGGATTGCTCCCTCTGCCAGGCCTTTTCTATAAAGTGAGAGGACCCTCACAGCTTCCTATGATTTGGGGGGAACCAGGTTTGTTTTAAACCTTCCCCTCAGTTACTAGATGTTCTAAATGTAGCAAGTGTGTAGGGTATGGGTTCAACGTATTCTATTTGTGGTGATCAGTGAGCAAGTAAAATATGGAGGTCACCGCAGTAGGATATTCATATAAGCGACACAGAAGAAATATTGATTTTCAAGTTGGTTTCAAAGAACAGATCAGCAGCACAGGTCCCCAGATAGTCAGAGGAGAAACCTGGCTGAGGTACATAATTTAAGCTTGTTATGGCTTCAGAGGGTAGTTTGAATTTTCTTTTGAGTATAAACAGGCTTTTACTGACTAGCCACCTCTTATACTCACAGGATTTCACCCATACCAGCCTGCCCTCTTCCAAAAGTCAGACCAAATAGTACAAGGTCATTGCTGAAGATAGGCCTACCAACTGGGTACTCTATTCTCAGAGGTAGAGCTAAACCACTCTGCCACACTACTAAGAAGACCTACCCTTCATTCCATCTGCTATCTTTCTAAGGCAGACCTGAGCTCTCACTACTCTCTCCCTGAGGAGAACTGAACTCCTCTCCTGCTCTGCTTCCTTCAACATTACATTTCCCCCTCCTGATTGGATGTGATTGGATGTTGGAGTAGCACGCCCATAGGCTCAGCTGTCCATCATACACCCCTCCCCACAGCCTTTGTAAACAAAAGGAATTTCACCCCCCAATTGACAAAGACATCTCCATGATGGATTTGGGGCACTGTCATTTACTTTGGCTCCCACAGACAAACAGCAGTATCATGAATAAAAGTAACTTGGGCTGCATACCTAACTGTGTTTTCTTTGCAGTAAGGCCCATGGACAAAACCAGCATATTTTAATTAAAGTGATTCAGTGTAAGTTATCTCCATTTGATAAGTAGGTAGATTAAAAAAAAATAGCAAAGTTAATACCATTCCAAAATAATGGCTATTTATTGCTAGGAGGGGGAGTGTTTCATTTTTGTCATTGCATTGATATTCCCTTTCTCCCAGTCCATAGGTAATTTTTTTAAAGCATATTTATATGTTTCAGCAAATGGAATGCGAGCAATGTGCTGCTTGAGCTATAAGAAGAAGAAAAAAGAAAGAGAGAGAAATGAAATATCAGTTTTGGTAAAGGTAAATGCAAATATAATTTGCAAACCAGGGCTAAATTATTTCTGAATACGCCATTAAGTTGCAGAGATCCATCTGAGGAAGCTGATAGTATTGTTACCTGGCATCAAGAGTTTCATCATTCTTCCTTTTCTTCTAATGAAGAAACCATGAAAAGACCAACAGCTGTGGAAGAAAGCTAAAGGCCTTGCAGAAGGTGGTACTACCTGTACTTTTTTAATTCCAGTCTTAACAATCTGCCACTTGAGCATAGAGAGGGGTGGAGTATTCAGTAGTGACTCAGAGTGAGGGGGCGTGAGAGCAAGTGAGATGACTGAGACAAAAACCCACTTTAGAGACACATAATTATCTTTCTCTAGACAAGCAATCTGTAAAAAAATGGGGGAATACAGTACAAATTCCCTAGCAAGTATAGTTGCAGCACACAGAAAATCAGGCCTATTACAGCCTTAATTCCATTCACATATTGAACTAACTTTGTATAGCTGATATATGTTGTTGAAATTCTACCATAAGTAAAGGTAAATTTATTCACATAACAGAAAAGTTGCACCCACTCATTTAGAATATATTTTTCACATGGATTCATTCCAGTTACTCATCACATGGTATAATCTCCACACAACTAACCATATCATAACTGCATTCTTGAATTGTTTCAACATTAGGTGAGAACATATAAACATAGAGCAAAATCCTTGTTAATCAGGTAAGATCACAGGTCTCTCCTTCAGCAATCTGAGGATCTAGAGAAGACATTATGTGTATACTGCTGGAAGGAGCCTATAACATGCCCCTTGCCTCAGCCATAATGTGTGACACCAGTCAATGTGAAATTCTCATGTTTGCAATGGCATTATCCCACCAGTTTACATATCTGTAAAGTGGCTGTTGTTATCCACCAAAAGCTCAATAAACTTACAATAAGTCTCAGTTCTTCCACGAAAATAAAATATTGCAAGGAATGTATCTCTCCCAATATCTTACAGTTTTTGAAAAAAGGATATTTGTTCTCACACCAGAATCACTGCCTTCTGCCCACAAACACAGACATACACATTACATATTGGTGAAGATTATTCCATGTATGCTGTGTATTTTACATAATAGCTGAACATGTTCATTGAATGTTTAATCTTGAAGTTCATTTGTTCACATTTCTAACAAGACAGATACAATTCATACTGTACATATGTCTGTTCTTGACTGAAATATAATTGCAGAGCACTGAAACCTGAAAATTCTAGTGTATATGAGTAGGGGTGTGCAAAAAAAAATAAGAATTCAGAAATAATTGAATTCAGAAATATATGGGGCCAAAATATTTGGAATACTGTATATTTCCAAATACTGGTACTCAGAATAGTCGTATATACGGTAGGTGTACGGCTATTTCCAAATATACGACCCCATTATACCCTATGGCCATTGAAATCAATGGCAAAATAGGGTATATTGGAAGCCATCTGGAGGGGAGGAGGTTTGAGGGAAAGTCCCTAAATTTGCAGGGGACCTGCAGGGGACTCTCTCCTACAGCCCCCCCAAGTCCCAAAAAGATTGGGCCAGGGGGTCCCATTCCAGGGGCACCCAAAGAGGGTGCCCCTATCCCACCATTATACCCTATGGGCCATTGAAACCAATGGCAACATAGGGCATTATTAGAGGCTACTGGAGGGCAGGGGGGTTGAGGAAGAGCCCCAAAACTGCAGGGAACCCACAGGGTGTTCTCCCGTACAAAACACCCAAGTTCCAAAAAGATTTGGCCAGGGGGTCCAAATCCTGGGGCACCCAAAGCCAAACCTAACTTCACACCAGAGAATCTCTATAGGACCCAAATGCACTACATCCATCCATCTACTCTATGAACCCTGCTGACCTGGAACCAATATAAACCCAGTTGCCAACGTCACTGCCACACAAAACACAATCTGCTCAAGGTCTGCTCTGCAGCATACCCAGATGCCAGGTCTCCAGCCCTGCCCCAAACAAAATGGGGAGAGCTGGCCAAGTACAACAAGCATGCTGGTTCTGGGTCTCTCACCCAGATGCCAGCTTCCCTGACACAGAACACATAATCTACAGATGCCAGCTCTCCAGCCCTGCCCCAAACAACACAAGAGAAGCGGTGGACAGATCCAAACAACAACAACAGATCCAAACAGATCACTGAGAAAAAGCCAAGAAACTCAACTGTTAAAAAAAGTGAGCTTTTCAACAATAAAAAACCTCAGGCCAAATCAGTCAACTACACTCCCCCCCCCACAAAAAAAAAACCAGAACCAGAAAAAGGGACAACAGGACACGATGCAAAACCAACAGCAACAGTTCCAAATCACTGAGAAAAGGCCAACAAACTCAACTGTTAAAAAAGTGACCTTTTTTAACAATGAAAATTAGACCGAACAGCCCCCCCCCCCAAGAACCAGAACCAGAAGAGAAAAAGAACAACAGCAGCAACAAATCAAACATAGAATCCTTTTAAAACAGTAAAAAACGTGACATTTAACAATACAGGAACTTTACCAACCCCTCCCCCCAAAAAACCTTCACCCTAATCCCAAGAAATTCAAGCCACCAACATCAGGAAAAGAAAAAGGACACTGCACTTTTAAAAGTCCTCTCAATAAAGTAAGTTATAGGCAAATTGGCAACCCCCCACCCCAGGCCCCCACCCCCAGCAGAACCCCCTAACCCCAAATGAGCTACCCAGTACCCACCCACCCAAATCTGGATAAGTAAAGGGACTCTGAGTCTCAAAAAGTCCTTTTACTAACTAAAATAAAAACAAGAACCCAAAGGCTGTCTTACCTTAGATGTCTTCTCTTCTCCAGGCAGGTCAGGCAAGGCTGAGAGAGAGCAGCAGCAGCTGAAGCCAAGGGCCAGCGCAGCACAATCTCTCTCACACACCAACACAGCAGCAATGGAATGGAGTCCAACCAGGCAGACTCCTTAAAAAGATTCTCTGGCCCTACACAGAGCAGTTTCAAAAAATACCACTGCTCTGTGATTGGCCAGAGAACACTGTTTACTTGGATACCCAAGTAAACAAAAGAACAACAATGTTGCTGATGGCTGGGGGATTAGCCCAGCCATCAGCTACACAACAGCCCTGCAAAGTATGCATTTGCAATGAATTTTGCAAATGCATGCTTTGGATTGGCTGCTGGGGCTCCTATCTCCCTCCCCCTCTCTCCCTGATCCCAGGGAGGCTATGGGAGAGGCGGGAAAAGGCTTCCAAAGGCAGGAAAGGAGGCAAGCAGCTTCCCTGAGGCTGCAGAAGCTCCTTTTCCGCCTTTTCTATGGACTTCCATATACTTCCAAATATTGATTCGGAAGTATATGGGGAGCCATATACGGCTCCTGTATAATGGCTTCCAATTGGATTTGGAAGTGTACGGCGCCATCTACTTCTGAATCAGGGGTGATTCGGAGGTTTCTTCGATTCAGCCGAACCAAATGCACACCCATATATATAAGTACTGTTCCATTAGTCTCCTTAAGTAGGAGAACCGCTAATGAGATTCTTATCAACCTGGTATGTACACAACTGCCAGCAAATTTTTAAAGAGGAATCCATAACATTTCTTCTGAAGGCAAAATTGGAACAAAGTTTTCCATGGACAGACATTTTAAAAAAAATAGGGACTCTATCAATAAGCTCAGCTGAAGATCATTGAAAAGTAGTTTATCAGTTTCAGTTCCACAAACTTCAAAAAAGTATTGCGACTAGGGATGTGTACTTGGGGAAAAATTGATTTTTTTTAGAATCAGATTTTGGGAAAGGTATCTGCATTGGTATTCCAGAATCCAAGCTAAACCAGCCTGGCAAACCAGTATCAAACCATCTAGTCAGGTCTGGCAAAACAATGACACAGACACACAAACACAAACACTTATTTTACTCCCTGAAAGGGAGTCAAGTTGTAGGCTTGCTTTTTCTCCTCTTTGCCCATGCTCAGAGAACCATGGAGGGTTCTAAATGAAGAATCGTTATTGGACAGACAGTTCTAGTGATTAGGGTTCATGAACTGGCTCATGAACTAAAGTTCATGATGAATTTTAGTCAGTTTGTGGTTCATGAACTGAAATTCCTGGCAGATGAACAAGCATGGACTTTTCATTAACTTTCCAAGCAGTTCATGGAGGTTTGTGAAGGTTCATGAATGGAAGGATACATTTCCAGAGGAACCATCTCTACTTAAATGAAATGTTTACCAGTTATCAAAGCAACAAGGAGACAGAATTCTCCAGCCTTGGAAACACTGTTGTCAGTTTCAAATTAGTCATGTCATTTTCTTGCATAGAGCTTGCAAAATCCCACATTCCTTGCTTGAATTTATGACAATGTGCTTAGAAATCATTCTGTGCTTAGAAATCAGAGCCAGTTTGGTATAGTGGTTAAGTGTGCGGATTCTTATCTGGGAGAACTGGGTTTGATTCCCCACTCCTCCACCTTTAGCTGCTGGAATGGTCTTGAGTCAGCCATAGCTCTTGTAGAAGTTGTCCATGGAAAGGCAGCTGCTGTAAGAACACTCTCAACCCCACCTAACTCACATGGTGTCTGTTATTACTTAACAGCAGTGTTTGATACAGGTGATTAGGATCTTACAGCCCACCACTTCACTGATGTGGGGATATGTGGGACAGCCTTACAGTGGTTTATCTCTTTTCTCCACAGTCAAGGACAGAGGGTGGTACTTGAAGAGAGAGTGTTGCTAGCCAAATTTGCTAGCCAAATTGCCCTCAAATGACATGTGGGGGAATGAATTTAGGTGGGCAAAGATGACAATTGATCTGGGTCAATAAACTGTGTATACAGGAGTCAAACTACCCAGGAGCCTCCTCTTCAGGCTAAACATGCCCAGCTCCTTCAACCTTTCTTCATAGGACAGTCTCCATATCCCTCACCATCTTCATTGCCCTCCTCTGGACCCATTCCAGCTTATCTATATCCGTTTTAAAATGTGGTGCCCAAAACTGAACACAATACTCCAGGTGAGGTCTTACCAGAGCAGAGTAAAGCAATACCATCACATCACATGATCTAGACACTATACTTCTGTTGATACAGCCCAATATTGCATTTCCTTTTTTAGCCACCACATCACACTTTTGACTCATGTTCAGCGTATGGTCCACTAGGACCCCTAGATTCTTTTTGCACATACTACTGCTAAGACAAGTCTCCCCCATCCTATAACCATGCCTTGGATTTTTCCTACCTAAATGAAGAACTTTACATTTATCCCTGTTAAAATTCATTTTATTGGTTTTAGCCCAGTTTTCCAGCCTGTCAAGGTCATCCTGTATCCTCTTTCTGTCTTCTACTGTATTTGCGACCTCTCCCAATTTAGCATCATCTGCAAATTTAATAAGCATTCCCTCTATTCCTTCATCCAAATCATTTATAAAGATGTTGAACAAAACAGGTCCCAGGACAGATCCTTGAGGCACTTCACTTGCCACTCCTCTCTAAAAGGATGAGGAACCATTCACAAGCACTCTTTGGGTGTGACCTATCAACCAGTTACAGATCCACCTAACGGTAACAGGATCCAAACCACATTTTACCAACTTGTCAACAAGGATAGTATGTGGAACTTAATCAAAAGCCTTACTGAAATCAAGATAAACTATGTCTATAACATTCCCCTGATCCAGCAAGGTAGTCACTTTCTCAAAAAAAGAGATCAGGTTAGTCTGACATGACTTGTTCTTGAGAAAACCATGCTGGTTCTTAGTAATCACAGCCATCCTTTCAAAATGTTTCAGGAATGACTGTTTGATGATTTGTTCTAAAACTTTTCCAGGAATAGATGTCAAGCTGACGGATGGGTAGTTGCCTGGATCCTCCTTTTTCCTTTCTTGAAGATGGGGACAACATTTGCCCACCTCCAGTCTTCCAGCATCTCTCCTGTTCTCCAAGAATTCTCAAAAATAATAGCCAGAGGCTCAGAAATTACATTTGCAAGCTCTTTTAGAACCCGTGGATGCAGTTCATCTGGCCCTGAGGACTTAGTTTCATTTAAAGAAACTAGATGTTTATGTACTACCCCTATGCTGATCCTAGGTTGGAACTTCATACCCTCATTATATGTTCTGTTTTTGCCATGTTGAGCACTGTTTCCCTCAGAAGAGATGACTGAGGAAAAGTAGGAATTGAGCAGTTCCATCCTCTCTTCATTACCTGTTACAATTTCACTTTCCTGCCCTTGCAGTGGTCCTATCATCTCCTTGCTCTTTTTTTTTTCATTCTGAACATAAGAAAAGAACCCTTTTTTGTTGCTTTTAGCATCTTTGGCCAGAGGAACTTTTCTAACTTTTTCTCTACATGCACTGGTGATTTGTTTATATTCATCCTTGATTATAAGGCCCTCCTTCCAGTTCCTAAAGGAGTTTTTTTATATCTCAAGCCTTTAGCGAGCTGTTTATGGAGCCACCTCGGCTTCTTTAGGCTTCTTCCATTTTTTCTTATCATAGGAATTGTCTATGATTGCAGGTTTCAGTATTTTGCTTTAAAGAAATTCCCACCACTCTTGAACACCCTAAAGTTTTCACCTAAAACCTAAAGTGTCATTTACAATGTCAATGATGCAATATCACTTCCAAGTGCTGTTATTAGGTTCTGCATGCAGAAGACTCCCAGACCAGGTCCAGGATTCTGCCACCATCAGCAAAGTTGGACCTGGCAGCTCTAGTTGGAACCCCCAAGGACTTGTGGGGTGGTACCTCATTCGCCCCTGTATCATGCTTCCCACACTGTTTCCCTTTTCCCTCCCCTGGCAACCCCCATATTCTCTCCCTTACCTGCCTTGTTCTCCACTTTTTAGACATTCACCAACTTAACTTTGATTTGCCTTCCATCAGCTATATTTATTCTTTATTGTCTTCATTTATGTCCTACCTTTCTCCATAGAGGTACCAAAGCAGCTTACATTACTCTTCTCTCCTATCTCTTGTCTGCACAACAACCCAATAGGTTAGTCTGAAAGTTTGTAACTGGTCCAAAATCACCCAGTGAGATGAGGATTCAAATCTGGGTGTCCCAGGTTCTACCCTGAACCTCTAAATGCTACACCTGGCTTTCATAAGACAGCTGTTATTGAAAAGTAGCAAGCATGAGGCCTAGTTGAGTCATGTCAGTTGGGTGATGTCAAGTCACCCAGAGGATGCTTCTAGGTCTGGGGTTGCCTGGAGAACTCCCAGAATTACAATTGAACTTCAAGCAACAGAGATCTCTCCCCCCTGGAGAAAATGCCTGCTTTGGAAGGCAGACTCTATGGCATTATATCCAGCTGATGCCTCTCCCTTTCCCAAACCATGCCCTCCTCAGACTCCACTAAAGATCTCCAGGAACTAACCAACCTATACTTGGCAACCTTAGTCACACCTGGCCCTACATGAATCCTGCCTCAAAGTCCAAAATAGATCTCAAAAGGACCTTGTCGCCTCCCCCTGCCTTTTACTGACAGATCCCAACTTGGAATACTGTGGTTGCCTAGCATCAGTCACTGAGGGAACCTATTGCTTAAACCTACAGGTGCTCTTTTTTCATTTTAAAAAATTCTTTAAAGCCCCCAATGCATTTTTTTTTTAGTTTTCCCATTTTTCTGTAAACCCAGGGCCCTTTTCAGGCTTATAGAAAGATTTGTCTTGCCCATTCACAGCTCCATGCACTGGATTTAAGTATCCAAAGATTGCCAGCTTTGCTATTAAATTATAAAATAACTTTGCTTAGGATGGCACTGTTAGTGTGTACAGCTAGTATGAATCATGAATGGATGTATATTTTTATTTTATCTTTTAGTTTTAACACAGAGCAGATAATGAGATTAAAATTTCCAGCCATTTGGAAATTCCATACATTTATCAGTCACTGAAACTTTAATTTGTAGTGAATGTGGCAACTCTAAAGTATTCAGAATCTAGGAGGAACAGCCTCCTTACATATGGACTTGGATCATATGAACCATATGAAGACAGCAGCAAGAAGTGGAAATTGGCATAAATGTTGTACCATCAAATCTTGCACAAATGCTTATGCATGGAGAAGCATATGCTAGAGATCAGGCATGATTTCTGTGATTTCCCATCAAGCTGTATTCCCACCTCACTACATTCCAATCTGTCTCCACCAAAAGTTCAACCATCAGAAAATATATGAGGAAGAGAAGGGAGGGAGATCTATTCCATGAAGTAAGAGATCTATACCATAAACTTATTCTATTCCCAGTTCATAGAACCTGGCCCATTAATGACTCAGGGGGAAAGCATCCGTAGGCACCTTCTAAAGATTGTATGTCCGTGTATATCCAAGTAGGGTCTCAGGTGATATTAGGAAAAGGCAGCAGCAAATACTGAAGTTGTAAGATTAATTATGAGCAAAATGGCAGCAAAAAGAGGCATTGGGTGCAGAGAGGAAGAAGTCCAGCATCATTGAGGGGACACTTCAGATGTGTGTGGGGGGGGGGGGCGCTCTGCAGACACTTAACAAAGGGGATAGAAGGAAGAGAGGGAGAGCTAATGGTTACTGGGCTTAGCTGGGTAGATGAGTGGAGAGAGGCATGAGGAGAAAATCTTGAAAAGATTGCTTGTAGGAGGCAGAGAACAAGAGATAAAAAGAGAGAGTCTGAAACCAATTGGAAAGCTGAGGGAGAAGCAGAGGAGGAGTGTAAAATAATACACTATCTGATCCTGAAGTGTGAGTGTAGCTAAGTGATGATAGAGGGCAATTCCATGGTAAACTGAACCTAGTATGATAGTATGAAAGTTAGTATTTTATACTTACAAATGAATAGGGGTTTTGGTCACATGGAGAGGCAGTTTTAGCAACAGGCAAGATGTACAACTAGATCTTCATGTTGGATACTCCGGTGTCAAGAGGTTTGAATGAAGAAGCTGAAGGTTGTGTGTTGATATGCTTGCCCCAGTTTGGAAATGAGGTGTGCTAGTAGGCTGATGCAATTTTCCTCTTTCAGACACTGCTGATTACCTCTGTGTCATGCTTTGTTGTTGTTATTGCATCACATTTCCCTCAGCCCCACAACTTCTATATATATGATGCTCTCCTTCCTTTTTTCCCTTTCTTTTTTAGCATTTGTGTGTGTGTGTGTATGTCTCCACCTGGAAGTCATGGTGACCTCTGGTGACTGACCCTTATTGGGAGCCTGCAGGATATTCAGAGAGGTGGCTGCCCCTTTTCTCCTGACTGCTTGTATTTCTAGGAGGTCTCTCATCCAAGTACTTGCCAAAGTTGACCCTGCTTAGCTTCCAAGATCTGATGAGATCGAGCTTGCCTGGACTATCCAGGTCAAGGCAATATGATGCTGATTCTTTAAATCAGCATAAATTCTTTAAAAAAAATCTGTAATCTTTCATTGAAATCTGCCTCTGTTCCTGAGGACTGGAAGGTAGCAAATGTCACCCCCATCTTTAAAAAGGGTTCCAGAGGAGATCCAGGAAATTACAGGCCAGTCAGTCTGACTTCAATACCAGGAAAGTTGGTAGAAACCATTATCAAGGACAGAATGAGTAGGCACATTGATGAACACGGGTTATTGAGAAAGACTCAGCATGGGTTCTGCAAGGGAAGATCTTGCCTCACTAACCTGTTACATTTCTTTGAGGGGGTGAACAAACATGTGGACAAAGGAGACCCGATAGATGTTGTTTACCTTGACTTCCAGAAAGCTTTTGATAAAGTTCCTCATCAAAGGCTCCTTAGAAAGCTTGAGAGTCATGGAGTAAAAGGACAGGTCCTCTTGTGGATCAAAAACTGGCTGAGTAATAGGAAGCAGAGAGTGAGTATAAATGGGCAGTCTTCGCAGTGGAGGACGGTAAGCAGTGGGGTGCCGCAGGGCTCGGTACTGGGTCCCATGCTCTTTAACTTGTTCATAAATGATTTAGAGTTGAGAGTGAACAGTGAAGTGGCCAAGTTTGCGGATAACACTAAATTGTTCAGGGTGGTGAGAACCAGAGAGGATTGTGAGGAACTCCAAAGGGATCTGTTGAGGCTGGGTGAGTGGGCGTCAACGTGGCAGATGCGGTTCAATGTGGCCAAGTGCAAAGTAATGCACATTGGGGCCAAGAATCCCAGCTACAAATACAAGTTGATGGGGTGTGAACTGGCAGAGACTGACCAAGAGAGAGATCTTGGGGTCGTGGTAGATAACTCACTGAAAATGTCAAGACAGTGGGCGTTTGCAATAAAAAAGGCCAACTCCATGCTGGGAATTATTAGGAAGGGAATTGAAAACAAATCAGCCAGTATCATAATGCCCCTGTATAAATCGATGGTGCGGTCTCATTTGGAGTACTGTGTGCAGTTCTGGTCGCCGCACCTCAAAAAGGATATTATAGCATTGGAGAAAGTCCAGAAAAGGGCAGCTAGAATGATTAAAGGGCTGGAACACTTTCCCTATGAAGAAAGGTTGAAACGCTTGGGACTCTTTAGCTTGGAGAAACGTCGACTGCGGGGTGACATGATAGAGGTTTACAAGATAATGCATGGGATGGAGATAGTAGAGAAAGAAGTACTTTTCTCCCTTTCTCACAATACAAGAACTCGTGGGCATTCGATGAAATTGCTGAGCAGACAGGTTAAAAGGGATAAAAGGAAGTACTTCTTCACCCAAAGGGTGATTAACATGTGGAATTCACTGCCACAGGAGGTGGTGGCGGCCACAAGTATAGCCACCTTCAAGAGGGGTTTAGATAAAAATATGGAGCACAGGTCCATCAGTGGCTATTAGCCACAGTGTGTGTGTATATATAAAAATTTTTGCCACTGTGTGACACAGAGTGTTGGACTGGATGGGCCATTGGCCTGATCCAACATGGCTTCTCTTATGTTCTTATGTTCTTTTCTAGTTGTACTTGAACACTCCATTGGAGCTTTGCGCATTTCTGATTGGACCTGAGGTAAATATTGTACTATTTAGTTTTCCCAAAAAAATCAGCTAAATAACCTTTTTTCTAAAACAATAAGGAAAACTTTTAAATTTGAAATTGCTGAGTTGTGTGTTTTATGGGCAAAGGAAATATTTTCTACTTTGATTAGTTGCCCATCTTAGGGAAAATTTATATCACTAACTTCATGCATGAACATCTTAGTGTAAGGTAGCTATCCTAGTTTCATATATTTAAAAAAAATTAAATTAATTTTGTTTCTCATCAGACATTTAGATAACTATTTCTATTTTTTCCATTCATTTCAGTTCCACTCTGTATATGGTCAGTTTTCTGTATGTTATTGTTAAATTAATGGAGTGCTCAGTTTGACTTGTATCACTGAAATGTGTTTGGTATTGGTTCTTGCATATGGAGAAAATATGTACTTTTAAACTTGTATTTATATAAATGGACATTTATTGGGATTAGGTATTTATATGCTGAACTACAGGATTGTTGTTTTTAATTATATTTCAGTATTTCTGATTGCAGTATTAAATTATATACTGATGTCTTCTACACTTGTACTATCTACATAGTTATATTTTACTTTTTTGTTATTTCAAATTTTTTTTGTTATCTTTCTCATGTAGGGTTTTGTATTTCTCCCCATTTTTTGTTGTACTCAACATTTTCCTGCCAATCTGAGACCTTTTTCAGTGTGTGTATGTGTAATGGCAATATTTAAAATCAATATTTCTAATTCTCAGCATAGCTCCATCTGTGGATACTTAAATTAGTACCGTTCAAGTATGTAGAGTGAATGTACATTTTTCTATAAACTTTCCACCCAGGGGTACAGAAAAATATGAACTTTTTTTAAATGGAGGGGGTTTAAATCAACCCCAAACAGTGCTGTAGTTTTCAATGTCATGTGTGGAAGGGAGAGCCACCACTGGATGAGCCACATATCCACAGCCAGTGGTGAAGTGGGCAAGAACGGGGAGAGAGGGAGCTATTGCTCTCAGCAGAGTGGAAGCAACACAGGGACAGACAGAATGCCAAAGAGAGCAGTGGGAAGAGTGCTGGGGAGGGCAACAGGAAGGTGACTAAAGTAGTGAGGGAGCAGGTGGGTGGGCAGATAGGTGGGAGGACAGGAAGAGTATGGAGAGGGGTATGCAAGTGAGATTCTTTCTCCCCTGAAAGTTTGTCCCTCTTATCCTCCCCCAGGCTGCAGGAACTGGCAGCATTAGAGCATGGTGGATGGCGAAGACAGCAGATAGGGGAGGGAGCATGGATTCCTCCCGTGAGTTTTATAAGTCCCACTTGGCAGTATATCTAAGTTTAAATGTGCCCCCCAACTGCAGATACTTAAATTTGTCAATTGGGGCCAAGTACATAATAGGGACATTTCCCTGTAATCATGGGGATCCCCTAGGCTTGCAGAGAAATCTGAAAACTGAGAGGGGGGGAACGGAGAGTAGTGAGTCCTCCTAAGAAAGAAACATTGTCTGCACATGCACAAACAACATGTCCTTTTCAGAGATGTTACCTCATGGCAAAGGCAACAGGGTTCCAAGTGCTTAGTGCAGGGTCTTCAACCCCCAGGCCATGGACTAGTACCGGTCCATGCCCTGTTAGCAACCGGGCCACAGAGCAAGGCAGGGACCCTGCACTGCCCTTTTTGCCCACCTGGGACACAAGCAGACAAAAGAGGCAACACAGCCTTGCTCCAAGGCTGCCTTTCCTTGCAGGGACCCAAGCGGACAAAAAAAGCAGTGTGGTTTCACTCTGAAGCATCACTTCTTTCATCTGCCCAGGACACAGGCAGACAAAAGAGGCAGCACAACCTTGCTCCAAGGCTGCCTTTCCTTGCAGGGACCTGGGCGGACAAAAGAGGCAGCATGGCCTCGCTCCAAAGCACCACTTCTTTTATCCACCCAGGACATAGGCAGACAAAAGAGGCAGCGTGGCCTTGCTTCAAGGCTGCCTCCCCTTGCAGGGACCCAGGCGGATGAAAGAGGCAGTTTGGCCTTGCTCTGAAGCACCACCTTTCATCCACCCTGGTGCTGGATGGGCAGAAGGGGCAGCATGGCAGCGACCTTCACCTACACCTCATTTAAAGTCCCTAGGGTTGCCAAGTCCAATTCAAGAACTATCTGGGGACTTTAGGGGTGGAGCCAGGAGACTTTGGGGGCGGAGCCAGGAACAAGGGTGTGACAAGCATAATTGAACTCCAAGAGTTCTGGCTATCACATTTAAAGAGACAGCACGCCTTTTAAAATGTCTTCCATCCCTAGGAGAGGAAGGATAGGGGCACCTTCTTTTGGGGCTCATAGAACTGGACCCCCTTGTCCAATCATTTTGAAACTTGGGAGGTAACTTGTGGAGAGGCACTAGATACTATACTAAAATTTTGGTGCCTCTATCTAAAAAAACAGCTCCCCCAGAGCCCCCAAAACCTCCAGATCAATTCCCCATTATACCCTATGAGAATTGATCTCTACATAGGGAATAAGGAAGTGCTCAGCAGACGTTTCCCTCCCCACCCACCCCGTTTCTGGTGACTCTGAAGCAGGGGATTGGCCTCTCTACTCACGAGTTGTTGCCAGCTTCTTCACAGCAACACAGACACACCATCCCAAGAGGAATCCTTTCAATCGGAGACTGAAGCTTCTGGAGGTGCAAAGACACATGGTCCTGACTGGGGGCGGGAAGGAGTCTGGGAAAGCAGAAGAACCCCCCGCTGGGACCTGGGGACTGGCAAGCCTAAAAGTCCCCCATGGGGGCAGGGGGGGCAAGGGGCAGCCTGGGGCAGCAAAAGCCCCAGCAACACCCTCCAACTGGTCCATGGAAAAATAGTCTTCCACAAAACCGGTCCCTGGTGCCAAAAGGTTGGGAGCCACTGGGTTGGTGGAAGGAGTGAATGGGCCAACTTAAATGAGGTAGGTGAATGAGAGGGCTGAACAGCTGAGAAGGGGCAGAAAGAAGAGCTACTGCAGCCCTCTACCTGAACAGTGTAAGTGGGAGAGGAACTATGGGCCCTTCCCTCTCCATCATTTTAGATGACTGTGTGGGAGCTGTGCAGCAAGCAGGCAGGTGGTACTTCAGCCAGGTGGGTGGTGAGCAAGTGGCTGATCTGTCAGCTGAGAGAGGCGTAGACAGGTTGGTGGGGAATCAAATGGGTTGGCACTCAGAGTGCTGGCATACAGAGTGGCAGGAGATAAGTAGAAAGTCAGGGCAGTGAGGACGGGAACAGGCAGGCAAGCAGAGTAATGAGAAGGGAGATGGCTGAGCAGGCAGAGAAGAAGAAGAAGAAGATATTGGATTTATATCCCGCCCTCCACTCCGAAGAGTCTCAGAGCGGCTCACAATCTCCTCTACCTTCCTCCCCCACAACAGACACCCTGTGAGGTGGGTGGGGCTGGAGAGGGCTCTCACAGCAGCTGCCCTTTCAAGGACAACCTCTGCCAGAGCTATGGCTGACCCAAGGCCATGCTAGCAGGTGCAAGTGGAGGAGCGGGGAATCAAACCCGGTTCTCCCAGATAAGAGTCCGCACACTTAACCGCTACACCAAACTGGCTCTCCAGTGGAGCAGTGGAGAGGGGATGGGTAGGCCGGGAGAGGAGTGAGAAGGGGAGAAAGACAGACAGAGCAGCAAGGAGGGGGAAGTGTGGCCAGGCAAAGTGGAATGGGTTAGCAAGCAGAGTGGTAAGAAGGAGAAGAAGATGGCACTGACTGAGGAAAGAGGCGGCAGCAGGAGAGCAAGGGGAACCAGTGTTGCAGAAAGAGGGGGAAAGAAGTAGGATGTGGAATAACACAGGAGAAGGAACTGGCACTGAGAAGATGGTTTCTGGCATATGTCAGAAGCCAGAGGACAAAGCAGGGGCTAGTGAAAGATTTTTCCTATGAGCTTCTCCACTTATAAATGTATAATGTTGATCTATTGTTATACAGATAGCACTGAAAACGTTTGTGTATTATATGGAACTAAGAAAAAAAACAAGTTCAAGATAGGTAGCCTTATTAATCCGACTGTAGCAGTGGAAAAGAATAAACTCTTACTCTTTTCTACTGCAACTCTAAGTGCAGTTTGCACAGCAGAGAAATGAAATCCAAACAGAATTTTGGATCAAAGCAGCAGAGATTATATTTAAATAATACTTAATAAATTGTATTTATAGAAGAAGAAGATTGATGAAGAAGAAGATTGATTATGATGATGGTGGTGGTGGTGATGATGATGATGATGATAATGATGATGATTGGATTTATACCCCATCCTTCACTACTCAAAGGAATCTCACAGCTGCTTACAATCTCCTTCCCCTCCCCACAACAGACACCCTGTGAGGGAAGTGGGGCTGAGAGATGTCTAACAGAAACTGCTCTTGAGAGGAACAGCTCTGAGAGAACCTGTGACTGTCTCAAGGTCACATTAGCAGGTGCAGGGCTTTTTTTGTAGAAAAAGCCCAGCAGGAACTCATTTGCATGTTAGGCTAAATACCCCTCACACCACGCCAGCCGGAACTGCATTCCTGTGCGTTCTTGCTCAGAAAAAGCCCTAGAAACAAGGATTTTAATAAATTTTTCCCCTCCATGCACCCCCCCAAGTTGAAGCATTTGAATTTTTTTATCATCAAAGCATAGTGTTTGCTGGCCCTTTGGGACAGACACTGCCATGCCATTGTCCTCAAGCCAAGTGGGAATGCAAATGGGACAACTAGCATGGATAGACATCATACCCTTTGAACCCTGACCAAGCCAGCCAGAACCCTAGCCAAGCCAGCCAGAACTATGTTCCTGTGCGTTCCTGCTCAGAAAAAGCCCTGAGCAGGTGCATATGGAGGAATGGGGAATCAAACCCGGTTCTCCCAAATAAGAGTCTGCACATTTAACCACTGCACCAAACTGGTTCTCTTAATTCCCTTATACCCCACTGCTTTCCAACAGGACCATTCCCATCTCATCTCCATTTTATCTACACAGTAACCCTGTATGGGAGGTTAGGATGAGAGTGTGCCAATGGCCCAACATCACCCAGCAAGCTTTTATGGCAGACTGGAGGTTCAAAACCTGGGTCTCCCAGATCCCTATCTGACACTCTAATGCCTATGTCACTCTGGGTCTCTTGATTTTAGATTTTTTTAAAAGAAGAATTGCAGATTTATATCCCGATCTTCTCTCTGAATCAGAGACTCAGAGTGGCTTACAATCCCCTATACCGTCTCCCCTCACAACAGACACCCTGTGAGGTAGGTGGGGCTGAGAGGGCTCTCACAGCAGCTGCCCTTTCAAGGTCAACTCCTGTGATAGCTATGGCTGACCCAAGGCCATTCCAGCAGGTGCAAGTGGAGGAGTACAGTTAAACGCAGTAATAATTTCATAAAGCACACATCTTGTGTACCTTGTAGCCTCTGACTCTGCTCACTAATCCAGTTTTTAGGACTACTTTTTAGTATATGTGCTGCCAACTACTTTCAGCATTCTAAAAATATGAGTAGCTTTCAAGCTACTGTAATTTCTTTAAAGTTAACCACATGCAAATATAATTGTTATCCTTCTCTGTAAATGTAGTTTTGCTCTCAGGATTTACGAAACACAGTTCAATGATAAGAATTTGGCCCCGCCCTGGCCGGGCCGCGAAAGTGGGTTTTGCATCCCCAGAAGGATGCAAGTGGCTCTGCTTGCTTCCCGGGCATCTGGGTGTTTTGGGGGGCGAGGGAGAGGCTATATGTAGCCTCGGCCCCACCCCTCCCTGCGCAGTTTGCAGGGAGCTTTTGGAGTGGTCGGAGGCATGCTTGCTGCCTGCGACCAGGATCGACGTTTTCTGCAGTGTCGGGGCCAGGAGGTCCGAGTGGACAGCCAGCGAATGCGGCGTGGAGGCAGGACGTTGGAGGCAGCTGCCTGACTGCATCGACGAGCCCCTCGAGAGGCTAGAGTAACGTCTGTTGGCTATCGGGGAGGGCCTTTTGCTCATGGGCAGTGGGCCCGGGAGGGTCTAGTGAGCGTCGTTTGGGGGCTTTGGCAAGGGGGGAGGTTGGGAATGCCTGGCTTCTCCCCCCCCCCCATTTTCTCCAAGTGCGGTTGTGTGATTCCTGGAAAATTATCCCAGAGTTGCTGACAGAGCTTATTTGTGGGAGGGATTTACATTTGGTTTCTGGATCCCATTTATGTGGCCCAGGGCACCCTCTATGGCATCCAACCTTCATTCCATTGTTTGTATGGAGCAGGTTGTTAGGTATAAAATAGCAAAGGAATGTGCCGAGGGGCGAGTTATTGGTCCTTTCAAGGCCCCTCCAGTTCCTTGTTTGAGGGTCTCCCCATTGGGAGTGGTTCCTAAGAAGGGGGAATATAGGTTGATCCACCATTTGTCATATCCCAGTGGTGGGTTGGTGAATGATGGAATTCCCAACCACCTTTGTTCGGTCCGATATACGTCGTTTGACCAGGTGGTCAAGGTCATTCGGGGGTGCAGGTTAGGTGCTGAAATGGCCAAATGCGACATCAAGTCTGCATTCCGGCTGTTACCGGTGCACCCTGAGGATTTCAAGCTTTTAGGTTTTCAGTTTGAGGGGAATTATTTGAATAGAGCATTGCCTATGGGATGCTCGGTTTCCTGCGCTGCCTTCGAACGGTTTAGCTCATTTTTGGAGTGGCTGCTGAAGGATAGATCAGGCCGAGTCGAGATTGTTCATTATCTGGATGACTTCTAGTTTGTGGGTGCGACTGGTACTGGACGCTGTGCTAAACTGTTGGAGCTTTTTATGGAGCTGGCGGGTGAGCTTGGGGTGCCTTTGGCATATGAGAAGACGGAGGGCCTGGCAACTCAAATTACATTTTTAGGTATTGAGCTGGACACTATCCAACAGGCTTCTAGGCTGCCAGAGGAGAAGGTCCAGCAGCTTAGGGCGAGGCTAGCAGCTTTAAAGGGGAAACGGAAGGTTTCACTCCTGGAGTTACAGCAACTGGTCGGGCATCTCAATTTTGCCTGTAGAGTGGTCGCCCCAAGCAGGGCATTCCTCCGGCGCCTTTGCGATGCCATGGAGCCCCTGCACCTACCTCACCACAAAGCGCGCATAACTTTGAGTATGTGCAGCGATTTGGAAGTGTGGGAGAACTTTTGAGAGTCATTTAATGGGGTTTCATTTTGGCGGGAGGATATGAAGGTCAAGGCCTACCTTCAAATTTTCTCGGACGCCGCCGGATCTACTGGTTTCGGCGTCTTGTTCAGGAGACAGTGGTGCGCTGAGCAATGGCTGCAGGACTGGCATATTAGCGGCATTTGCAGAAATTTGACCTTTCTGGAATTTTTTCCAATTGTGGTGGCAGTCTGTATATGGGAAAAGCAGTTAGCCAACCAGGTCGTGCATTTTTGGTGTGACAACTTGTCAGTTGTACACATTATTAATTCTTTGTCCTCCAAGTCTATATCAGTGATGAACCTGGTTAGGGTTTTTACGTTGCATTGCCTTCCTTTAAATATTCTGTTCTTAGCTAGACACGTGCCTGGAGTTAATAATGGGGTGGCAGACGCCCTGTCTCACCGACAGATGGAGCGCTTTTGTCAGTTGGCCCCGGAGGCCAATCCTCAGCCGTGGCAGCTTGGCAGGCAGAAGCTGGTAGAGCAATCCTCTTAGCATTGGCCCCAAGTACCTGGAGGGCTTATGAACATGCCGCTTCACAGTTCAAGGTATTCAGGAGCTCCGGGGGGCTGGGAGATACTTGGTGCAATTTTGTGTGCAGCAAAAAACCAGGGGTATAACAGTTAAATCCATTCGGGGTCAGTTGGCCGCCTTAGCATTTATCAGTAAAGCGCAAGGTTACCCAGAGGCCGGGGATGACTTCAGGGTGAAAAAGATGCTTGAGGGCTGGTCCAGAGAGCGTGGGGTGAGGGCGGACGCCCGTCAGCCCATCTCCCCTTTGATACTCAGAGGCCTGGGTGGTGTTTGGCCCAAAGTGTGTACTTCTGATTATGAGGTCGTTCTGTTTCACGCAGCGGCACTCACAGCATTTTTCAGTGCCCTTAGGGTATGTGAGCTAGTGCAGTTGTCATGCAGAGACCAGTCCGATAGTGATTTGCAGAGGGGTGACATTACATTTAAGGATGGGCACGCGTTGTTGTGTGTATGCCGTTCCAAAATGGACCAGAGGCAGAAGGACACTACGATCAAGCTTGGCCCCTGTCAAGAGCCGGGTTTATGTCCTGTACAGGCCCTAAAGGCGTATGTATCCATTTGAGGGACTGCTCAGAGGCCGTTTTTCTGCCATTTTGGGAGGGCCCCTCTTACTAAGTACCAATTCTGGACAGTAACTGCACAGGCACTGGGTAAGCTGGGATTGGGAGGATTTAAGTTTGAAACCCATTCCTTCCGGATCGGGGCTGCATCAACTGCTGCAGCTATGGGCTATCCGGGACCGGCCATCCAATGTGTGGGACGTTGGAGATCGGCGGCATACCGTGCCTACGTGCATCCATTGTTGCTTCCCTAAAGGGAGTTAGCGTTGTTATGTTGATGTTCAGTTGTTTGACTGTTTTTTCATTACAGGTGCTGTGGCTCGTCATGGGAGGCTGTGGATCCTTGTATGCAGGCACAGCATGATTTTCTGGGCTGCTCACTTTGCGAGAAGATCACCTGTTGGCTCACAGTTGGAGCTGAGTGAGTGGGCCATGGTTGAGTAGCTCAGGCGACGGGGGCTCAGATGGACTGGGATGGTGCCATTGCTGTTTTGTGGAAGGGCCTGTCCCCCGCCTCATATGCTGGTCATCCACCTCGGTGGGAATGACTTGGGTTTGATGAAGGGGAAGGCTTTGTCTTTGCAGGCAGTAGCGGATCTGAGGGCCATCGTGCGGAGGTGGCCCGGGGTTCGGCTGATCTGGTCTGCTATCCTGCCTTGGAGAGTCTGGCGAGCCACTTGGGATCCGGCTGGGATTGAGCGGGCCAGAAGGAAAGCGAATCGGGCCCTGCGGTTGGCTTTGGAAGGTGGTCTGAGTTCTTTCCTTCCCCACCCAGGAATTAGGGTGGATAGGGTGGAGTTTTACCGGCCAGATGAAGTTCAGCTGTCCGATGTGGAGAATCGGGCCTTCCTGAGTGACTTGTGGTAAGGTCTTCGGGAGGCTCTGGGTCTCCCGGGGGTCGCGAATGCCTAAGCAGAGGCTTGGCATTGGCAGTGGTGGAATGAGCAAGGGGTTTAGACCTTGCCGGTGAGCACCCAGGCCTATGCACCTGTGTTCTGCAGGCGCAGCAGGAACAGCAGATGGGCTTTACGGCTCAATGTCATGGAATGCAGATTGGATTTCATGCCTCCCCTTGGTCACCTCCTTCTGGTGATCGAGGCGGGGGTTAAGCGGAGGGCATGTGTGGTCTGCCGGCCCGGCACTAGCTACATCAGTATGGCTAGGGCTGGGGGCAGGGTGGCTCGCCCTTTGATGGACTTGGCGAGGTCAGGAGAAGACCTCAGGGCTCGTCCTATTACTGTTTTACCTTGCCATGTTGAGTTATAGTTAATAAAGTGGCCCGTTTCCCAATATTCGTGTCTGCCTCTTTATTCCGACTGGGTGTGCAATAAGCTTCAACACATATAGACAAATTTGCTTCAGAAAATGTGAAGACCAAATTATCATAAGGAACGGCTAATGGGAAGAGCTGATCATTAAACAAACTAATTAGCAACTATAATGCACACTTTTGTAAACTATTTCAGTCAGGTGTCTGGCTAAGCTGGTCAATAACAGATAGAACAGTCTTTTTAAGATGCATGTGAAGATAATCATTTGTTCCAAAACAAATTCAGAGACATAACAGATCCAACTAATTAGCAGAAATAAGTGTTTATTATTGTCTTTAGTCTAAAAATTCATTCTGATGATGATGAAAGTGATTTTTCAGAATATGTTTTTGTATCATCATAACAGGGTGGTGAAATTTAGGCGTATTCAACATACAACCACTCCAGACAACATCCTCTAGGCAGCTCAAGGTTTTAATTAGATGTGACACTGGAAAATCCCTCATTAGGTCTTCACAGTTTGTTTTTAGAGACAAATAGCTGTGCAGGTCTGTGGTCCAGATTAGAGCCATGATGAAGGAAGACAATGACTTGAATGCTGCAACATCTACATAACTTCACCAATCAGAACTGACTGTTCCTGCTAGTATCAGGTGACTAGCTGGGTTGGTCTGAAGCAGTAGAACAAAGGCACTTTTAAGACCAACAAAGTTTTGTTCAAGGTATAAGTTTTCCTGTGCAAGCACACTTCCTCAGATATGGTGAAGCAGAATTTCTTCAACCATTACATATAGAAAAGAGGGGGTTGGTTGTCAGGAAGGGCAAATTAGAGCTGAGATGCATAAACACTGCGGGATTATAGCTGAGTACAAAATTGCAAAAAAAAAAAATCCTAAAGAGCAGTAATAATTCCTTCAGAGAAGGCTGAAACTCCATTTTATTTAAACATAAGATTGCAAAGCAATTGCAATAAACATTTCTGAGACTGTCAAATTGTGTCAATCTTCTTAATGTGCGCTTCGTTAAATATCCAACTCAGTCTTCTTTCCCAGCACTGCTCCACAGTGTAAATCAGTCATTGCATACTCTGTCTTCCAGTCCTCCATTTCCTAACCCTTTTACAATATCAGTCAGCTTTAGGATATTATTTCACCTATGGCTTTATCAAATATTCCAAGACCTCAGTGGTAATGTTCAATGTAATTTAAACATTTGTCTCACGCAATGTAGATTCTTGTGAAGGCAACAAGCCATTTTTTTTTCTTTCAGATTTCACATTCTTGCCTTAGCAAGAATCTACATTATGTGAGACAAATGTTTAAGTTGCACTGAACATTGTTACTGAAGTCTTGGAATTTTGGAAGACTTCAGTGAATCTCAAGGTGTGTACATGGATACATGTTAAGTCTCTCAGTTCTCACTTTTACCCAGAATCAAACTTTGTTTGTCTTGAAGATGCCACTGAACTCAAACTTTGTTCTCACCTGTTGTTAACTCTTGTATTTATATGCTAATATACTGTCATTCACAGATCCTACCAGCTGCCTTAATCCAATCTCAGCTATAATCACCCAGTACTTATGTATCTTCTAACAACTGGCTTTTCCTAACATCCAACCCCCCCCCCTCCCACACACACACACACACAACACTTCCTATATATAATGGTTGAGTAAATTCTGTTTCACTGTGAGGAAGTGCACTACCACATGAAAGCTTACATGTTGAATAATTTCATTTTCATTCTGTTTAATATGGTCAAAGACCCATCAAGTAGCACAACATGGCATAGCATAACAAAATAGGCAATATAACCAAATAACAGAATATACAATTCAAGGCAGATGCAATTTAAAACCTAGACATACAAATTCCAATATTCCAATAGTAAAATTTTAGACTTAAAATTGGTTAACCAATTAAGGGTTTTTTGCCTAACAACTTTTTCTGGTGTCTTATAGCTTGAATAGTAAATGTTGCCACCTTTAAGGTAATTTCCTGGTCCCTATCAGCGAAAAGCTTATCTAAATAAAATCTGGTGTTCCTCTCCTGAAGCTGGCTACAGATCAAGGATATATAGGCCACCTAAACATTCTGATAAAGTTTGCACACAAATAGTACATGTTCTCTTGTCTCTATCTTCCCCTCCCCGAAGGAGCACAGTCTTTCATATGGGCACTTTTTTTTATTTGCCCTTTGTGATCGCTGAGAGTAGCATATCCACTCTCATAAGAGTAAATGCTCTTCTATAGTCAGCTTTATCCTGATTCTGTAGGTATGGCATCATAACAACTTTGTTGGTCTTAAAGGTGCCACTGGACTCAAACTTTGTCCCTGCTAGTGTTAGTATCCTAAAACGGAAAACAAGGCACCCTCTCTTTGTTTGTTTTTTTCCTTTCTCAAATATAACAGCATGGAGGGTGAAGGGTCATGAAGGTTTTTCCCTCCAGAAACATGCTGATTGAAATGATTACCTCCCTACTTCCTCTGCTCTGTGGCTATGATCCAAATAGGACCCTGAAGAGCTCTAAAAGAGTTCTCAGCAGATTTAGTCTCAGATATCTCAGCATTTGTCCTCATACACCCTTGGAAAAAAGTAATATAGTAAAATTAGGCAAGGGCATCTGAATATAGTACACTAAAAGAAATGGACCAAGGGTTGAACCATAAACTTACCAACTTGACACAGCAATAATGGCCAAGTAAATATAACTAGAATTATTGCATTAAAAAACTTTTGGTTTTCTATTCTGTGTATGCTCAGATTTTATTTAGTTGGTTTTTTATCCATCCAAACATATAGATGGAAAATGTATAGAAAATATCCAAAGGAGACAGTGAGGTCAGAATAGTGCAGTTGTAAGTCATCAGTATGATATTGGAAAAGTTAAGGGTAGAGGAAATAGAAGTTGGAATAATTCTACTACTTCCAAGCAGGTATTTAATGCTTTTACAGTATATTTCCTGAATATTTCTCCCATCACACATTATATATGCCATATTTAGACGGGTAGTGTATCACATGCTTTAATTAATGTGTAAAATAATATCAGCAGTCTAATTAGGTGTCTAAAGTTTGCTGTGTAGTCAGAGCTGCTAAAACTGTAACTTTTTATCTAAAAGCTACCATTTCTCCACTAAGGAGAATACAAATGACAAAAGGGAAACCTGGGGTCTCAGAACATGTTGGAATTTGTCATAGTGCATTTTTCAAAATGTAGACTAAATATCTGCTGTGGAGAGACTGGCTGTTATTGAGAATGCATAAAACTTATGATTTATGAGCCTGAAATCCCAGTGTCAACATTTTGTAGCTGTGGTGTGAAATATGGATCAGCAAACCAATTTTAAGTTAGTATTTTTCAAATATTAAATGGAAGTGATTAAACTTCAGAGGAACCTTTAGGCAATGGACACATGGAAGAAAATTAACTGTAATAAGTAAGAAGGAATGCTATTTTATATCAGAGCATTTGGCATGGCCATTGTCTTGCTGTCTACTCTCACACCCCCATGTGCATTTAAGTATCAGCTCATGCAGAACCTGAATGACATCTGTTGATAAACTAACTATAATATTACTAGTAGCATTTCCTATTAGCTGTTACTTTTTACAGGAATTTGAGGGGCCAGATTTTTCCCCTAAGCAGTAAAAATGCTACAGTTCCTCTTCATTTTCATGAGCAATTTATGCCATCTGTAAACTCTATATAAAAGATACAATGCAATCACACAACACACATATTCATAGACAAAAATCTAGAACCTAAAAGAGAAAATAGGTTTTACTGATTCAAGTCACACATAATCAGAAGTCAATGAAATTTGATTTTTCTGCCAGATCTATAAGAAATTTCCTTCTAAAATCTGGTAATGAAATTCTGAAACACAAACCCTTTAGCACTTTTTGCCTAGTTTTGGATGTAGAAGAAGATGATAAAGGAAAATTTTATTTTAAAAAAATATTTTGGCAATATGTTGTTCTTAATTATATTTTTCTGTTTGTGCTGTAGAAGCTAGATTGTTATGCTCTACAGACTACCACCTCCAGTATGTTTCCACAAAGTGCCATATTTATCATGACACACAGTGATGATGTAATCACGTTTTAGAAAGTGAAATAATACTGACAGCTATTTTAATTGTGGTTCATTAAACTGAATAATTGCTAATAAAAACAATGCTTCTTAAAACCTATTTGAATGTACTTGTGGCATTTTTAACATTATTTGTGCATAGACATTATAAGCATGTGAAAATTATATATAGTGAAGTGTAAATATAAATTGCATAAAATATGTTGTAAAAGTGTAAAAGTAAAAGTAAAATTACTAACACCACCAATACAACTGTGGACTGAATCCACTCACAGTGACAAAATTGGGTGTGGGGGGAGAAAAGGGGAAGTTTTGTCTATCGTTTTGCAAAATACACTGGAATTTTTATAAATAAAGTTGTAGGATGCATTCCTAGTTTTCATGATGGAGTCAAATCTTTTATATATTTACTTGAGCGAGGGGGCAGAATTGTATCTGAACACTTTATAAATATAATTTTGGTTGAAGGAGTTGTTGGGATATCTCACTTTGCTTTCTAAGTTAGTGTGTTTTCCTGCCAATTAATTACATAGTAATGTGTTGCAGAACACTAGATGTTCTTTTCAGCTTATAATATTCCTTTCAGTCTTACAATATAATGATATTCCAGTGTCTTCTGGACAACAATTCAAGCAAACTATTATGTTGTTCTGATTTTTCTCATGGAAGAAAATGTTCTAGGACACCGTTCTACATTGTTTCTGCCTGAAAAACCTACTGAACCCCTTTCAATACTCCTGATTCAGAAATGGTAGTGATTGAAACCTAATCTCTATTACAGTCCTACTGTATGTTACTGCTAGATATAATTATGGCATTTTCTGCCTTAAGTGGACTCTGATCCAGAAAGCAGACTTGAATAAGGAGGAGAGAAAAGAACCAGCCATTTGCAGTCTGTTTCCTGTCAGTCTCACAGTCTAATGCACAGCTTGCCACACAGAGAGCAGGAAGTATTTATCCTGTCTAAGGAGTTATACATCTTTTCTCTGCAGTAATTACAAATGTCTTCAAAACAGCCAAGCAAGACCAGGGCCAAGAGATAGCAGAGTTAGTGGAGTCTGATAGACTTCATGATGCACAATGGTTTTGCTGAACTGATCTGGCTCCCTTTCAAAGCAGTGTCCAAGGTGCAGTTGAATTACATTATCTCTGTAGAAGCGTTTCAGTGCAATCATTTGAATGCACATCAAGGAGAGCATGCTGAGGGCAGGACAGTTGCTTTAATCACTATTCGAAGAGTCCAAAATTTACCTAATGCTTCCATGATTTTCCATTGGGTAAGGTTTAAAACTGTTCCAGTTGACATAAAATTTTACGTGGCTGCTCAAAACAATATCAGAAAATGGAGGAGAGAGAAGGCATGAGAAGACTTTGCAAGTTAATTTTTAAGAACAGAACTTTTGTGAGGAAACAATTTAACAAGCATTATTACAATGAAATTTAATAATTCTAAAAGGAAATCTTCAGTGGATCATTTGTTTAGAACTTGCTATGGAAGTATAATATAGTGGGTTCAGTGCAAGGAAGAGATGAGGTGGTAGTGATCATAGCTCTTTATTTCTGTACAGCATAGTATATGGCTGCACTCGAAGACTGCAGAACTGGGCCAATGGGGCCAACTATATACACTACAGGGTTACTGCGCAAGCACACCATTGGATCATTCAAACCAGCAGGGGGCCAGTGATTGGAGCAGGGCAGCAGGGATTTAGATCCTACTGCCCATTGTTTCCAAGTCCCCAAGCTCAGTCCTACAGGCTCCAATGAGCCAAGCAGGAACACCATTAAATATACACATTACAGTTCACATACACAACAGAAAGTTAACATCTGAAAGCAGACTTGGGAAGTGCAACACATCAGGAAGCAGCAGGAAGCTGGAGTCCCGGGTACAACATGCATTCAGTATTACTCCAATGACCTAACAAGGACAAAAGGTCCAAGCTTTTATAGTAGACTTGAGTAGTCCAGAGGGTTCATCTATAAACTTATAGCAGAGACTCATTTCACATCCTCCTCTCAAACCTCCAGCACATACCATCAAATGTATCCCATTAAATTAAGTCCCTGACCTCAACCAAGATTCATCCAGAAATCTCTGAAATCCTATTGCCCCCCCCCCCAAGTCAGAATAAAGAGGCGGACACAAATAAATTGGTAAAAATTATGAGCCACTTTATTAAATAACACAGCAATGGCAAGGGCAACCAAACTGCGGCCAGGTCAGGGCCAGGGGTCTCCTCAGACCGCTCCCCTGCCTTTTTCAGCGGGCGAGAGACCCGGCCCCCCAGTCGGAGCTGTGTGTCACAGCTCCCAGCAGAGAGGCTCACACTGGAGGGCCCAGACACCAGATGCGCATCTCAGTAAAAGGCACCCATCCAATCGAGTCTCCAGGACAGTCTGTATTCACACACCTCGGGTCACGAATACCCAAAGGTTGATCCTGCCAGACCCCTAACTCTCCAAAAGGGGGAGGCTAACCGGTCCTCCCCAGACAGAATGGCGCATAAACCCAGTAAAACCTGCCACAACTAAGGCCAAGTCTCTACTTAGGGCTTAGCACCCACCAAAAGGCCCAAAGCCAACACCAGCCCTTGCCGAAGATCCCTCAGGAAAAGCATATTACCCTTTTCTGAGAGATGCACCCCATCCCCTCTGTAGAGGTCAGGATATTCTGTAGAAATATCCGGATGGGGCAAATAGTGGCCCAAACCACCCTCCAACGCCTTACGAATCTCCTTATTCGCTCTGTAACAAGCCCTCTCTATCCCAGCTGGATTACAAGCACTGCACCACATCAAGCGCGGTATCATGGCCGACCAAACTATAATGGTACTGGGCCATCTCTTCCTAATGTACTTGAAATCATCTCAAGCTTGCAAGATCAAAGCCTTGCCTTTAATCAGCCCAAGATCATCCCCCTCCCCCCGCCCCGGTGAATAATTAAAACCTGAGGAAGAGGGCCCACACATCCATGAAATAAAAGCAGGAGCAAGCCGGGCCACTAAAGACCCCAGCACCCCCACCATTCAACTGTAACATATTTGCTGAGCCCCAGCTGAGAGCCAAGTTCTCCGAGCTTGATGTGCCGCCCAAAACACATAACTGTGCCCGTAGATGAGAATTCGGCTCCTCCGGCCAGGAACAACAGCATCTAAAAAGAGAAACAGACAAGTTATAAAACCCAAACCTTAAACTTCCCCAGCTCCTAATAACAAAGCTAAGAGTGGAGCAAAGGGTGAATATAACATTTATAATACTAAGACTGCCAACAGCCAAGCCGCTGGATGGACGAAGAAGAATAACCCAAGGCCGCAGCCATAAAGGCTGCCCCAATTCTAAAGGAGTGAGTACCAAACCTCACTCCAGATAACCCCAACAAAGCTAAAGCCCTAGATGTCACTGCCAAAACTGATGTTTGGTCAGAGGGCTGCCTCCAAAATGACAAAACAACAACCCTTCGCAGTCTCCCCGCACAGCCAAATAATTGGCCAATGCAGAAACTGGGCAAAGCTCCACCTCTGAACACAGACCCAACTTCACCACAGTCCCAATGCCCTGTTGATCCGTCTTGGAGCAATGGATGGTAAGAGCCACCTTACCCCTCGTTAACCTAATATCCCTCAGTGACAAGGCCCTGCCAGAAACATCATTCCTGGAGCTTGCCACCAATTCACTAATCCTCAGCACCCCAAAGAAGGCCACCAAAGAGGCTGCATGAAACAAAACAGCCTCAAAATGAGATGCACAGACTGCTCTCCACACCCCTTTCAAGCCCCTAAGAATCTCAGGAGACATAGGGTTCCTGGTATCAGGCTTAGGCCCAACCTCTCTGGACCACCCCTCCAGCATCTTTCGAAAATGAAAATCTGCTGTTTCCTCCTTATACCCCAACGCCTTGCTAGCAAAGGCCAGCGCAGACATGCGTCCTCTAATTGATCGCATGGCCAATCCCTTACCTTTTAAGGAAACACAATAATGGAACAACTGCTCCACCAGGAGGGGCCAAACAATGTGATACCCTACCTCGGCCCTAAAGTCTTCAAACTACCGCACAGCACGTTCATAAGACTTCCTGGTGCTAGGTGCAATGGCTAGGCCTATCGCTCTGCAGGCCTCGGCTCTCCAATCAGCCATAGCTCCTGGGGCATTGGCACCACCTCCAGATTAGCGTCCAGGGCCAACTGACGAAACCTCTCCATCTGTTTACGAGAAAGAGCGTCAGCCAACCCGTTATTCACCCCCGGAACGTACCTGGCCAAAAACAAAATGTTAAGCCGCAGACAACACAGAGTGAAGGCCCTCACCAACCTCATAACCCGTTGCAATTTGGATGAAAGGGAATTAATAACATGAACAACAGCCATGTTATCACACCAAAAATGAACAGTGCGATCGACCATATCGGTCCCCCACAACTAAACCACAACCAAAATGGGAAAAAATTCAAAAACGTGAGATCCCGGCTCAAGCCGGCCTGCACCCATGAATCAGGCCACACCTCCATGCACCAGTGTCCGCAGAAGTAGACCCCAAAACCTAATGACCCAGCAGCATCGGACATGACCTGAAGCTCCACCTCAAGCCTCATGTCCTCTCTCCAAAAAGAAATCCCATTAAAGGATTCCAAAAACTCCTGCCACAACCGCAGGTCCTCCCTCATGTTGCTAGTAACCCTGGTCTTGTGCTGGGGCAAGCGAAGGCCCACCATAGCGTCACAGAACCTATGAAGAAAAGCCCTACCTGGGGCAACCACTTTGTAAGCAAAGTTAAGATGCCCAACTAACTGCTGAAGCTCAAGAAGCATAACCTTCTTTTTGAGGAGGAAGGTACTATTCCTAACCCTCAAATCCTCCAGCTTCTGGCAAGGAATCCTGGACGATTGCACTAAAGTGTCCAGCTCAATCCCCAAAAACACAAGGCAATGGGCCGGGCCCTCTGTTTTTTCCTCTGCCAATGGCACACCCAACTCAGCGGCCAGTTCAATAAAGCCGGACAACAATTGAGCGCAGTGTCCAGAACCCGCAGGGCCCACAAACAGGTAGTCATCCAAATAATGAATAGCATCCTGTAAACCCACTTTCTCACACACAGCCCATTCGAGAAATGTGCTGAAACACTCGAAAGCAGCACATGATACAGAGCAGCCCATAGGCAACACCCTGTCCATGTAAAATTGCCCTGCAAAAGAGAAACCCAAAAGCTCAAAATCATCTGGATGGACAGGGAGAAGGCGAAATGCAGATTTGATATCGCATTTAGCCAACTCAGCCCCCTGACCATAGCATCGAACGACGCCCATGGCTTGATCCAAGGTAGTATACCTAACTGAGCATAGCTCCTCAGGTATCCCATCATTAACAGAAGAACCCTTGGTGTAAGAAAGGTGGTGAATCAAACGGAATTCACCAGGCGCCTTCTTTGGTGCCACCCCTAAAGGAGAAACCCTAAGGTTAGCCACTGGAGGACTAGCAAATGGGCCTAAAATCCTGCCCTCTGTCAGCTCCTTGGCAATCTTAGCCTCCACTACGTGCTCTAAACTCCTTACTGAACTGAGGTTCCGAGACCAAGTTGGTACCCGAGAACCCTAAAAAGGAATTCTAAAACCTGACTTAAAACTGTTCAACAAATATAAACTGTCAGCCCTACGTGGGTACCTATGAAGCCATTGCTCAAGAGGACCCAGCTTTATCAGGCTGGGGCCCTTTTCCAGCTTGGGAAGGACCCCACCCTGTCTTTTCTGACCCTTACATGGCCAAACTCTTGGACAATTGTTAAATGAATGTGGGCCAGCACACAGGGGGCATTCGTGCTTGAACTGGCAAGCTTTCTGACTGCACTCCCCCTGAGACCCGAACTCCCAGAGTTGTGGGAAGATGATGATGAAATGGAAGGAGAAGAGAAATCCTTCGCGACTAAGTGACCGCTGTCAGAGCGGTCCCCCAGATTGGGTTGCGCAGGTAACATCACCTGCAGCCACAACTGTTGGTGAATCCAATCCCAAGGGAGGGAAGGGTACAAAGCGGCCCTCATCCTGAATTCCTGGTCGTATTGAATCCAGGCCGTCAACATGTGTCAACATATTCTCCCTTAAGGATTTTGTCTCTCATGGCAGGCAGCAGGTGATCGCCCAAAGGTAAGGCAACCTCGCCAAAAGGCATAGCGCCAAAAGGGACCGCCCCTTAAGGAGATGGAAAACCCCATCCGCCAGTCAAAGCCGCAGCTGCCCCCTGCTGCCCCGCCCCAGGCCAATTACCGAATGGGCCAAACTGACCCTGCGGCCACATCCAATTATTCTGCTGCCCTACACCCAAAGTTGAAGGAGTCCCAGAACTACCTGAAACAGCACCAGCCCCATTAGGTGCGGCAGATCCCCAAGACCCCCAGGGCCACACAGGCCCAGTATAGAGCAAAGAACCATCCCCTGACTTACCAGGAGGTACAGCAGGCACCAATGCTGTTCCCAGACCAACCACACCGGACGATGGGCCCGATCCAGCATCCGAGCCGCCCAGCCCAACAGCTCCTCCATTAGCAGTCGCAGCAGACCTGCCCTCCAAAATAGACAAGCGGGTCAGTATATCCGCCTACAAAGCCAGCTTAGGAACCCGCCCTTTCCTTGGCATCTGAGAAGGCATCTGAGAAGGTTCCAGGGCCTGCAGCCTCTGAAAAATGACTGCGTTCACATCGTCCTCTCCCTCCTCATCAGAAGATGAGGGAGGCGGAAGACGCTTCTGAAGTGGCTTAGGAGCCTTACGTGCAGGCTGCTTACCCTTTGATTTTCCACCACCTTTACGCCCTGACATGCTCGCAACCCTAAGGGATCACGGCACGAGACAAAAATTAAGGAGAGTATGAACTGCAGTAAAGCAGTTTTACCATTCTGTGCCAGGGGCTGAGTCTCAACCCCCCCCCAAAAAAAAAACCCACTCAATTTTCTCACCCGAAAATAGGCCAAAGACCACACCTAAAATGGCTGCAGCCTCACTAGCACTTAAAATGGCCGCCAAGGACAAGAGGCGAGGAGGAAGAACAAACCACCCCAGTGCCTCACAAAATGGCCGAACCTCACCACCCCCCTGATTGTCGCCTCAGCCCCACTTAAAAAGGCCGCCAAGGCCACAAGGCCATAAGAGAGAGGCTCACTAAGTCAAAAAGGAGGCGTTGGAAAAATAATGCCTTCAAAATGAGGCAGCCCCCCGCCACCCCTATAAAGCGCCCCTGCAATCCCTCCCCTAAAACACCAACAATGAGGAGAAGATCACAGGACGTAAAAAAGGGGCCGCCAGTAAGGAGGGAAGGAGAATGCCTAGCCAGAAACCAGTCCCATGACATGCTCTGAAATCCCCAACACTGCGACCCGCTCCGCGCGGAACAGCCTCTAAAGGCCTAATCCACCCCCCCCCCCCCGGTGCCAGCCAAGAGCATGAGAGCACGCTCCTTCCTACCTGACCGAGCACCACAGAAGGACTGCCAAGACAGGAGCAGAGGCTTCTGAAGGCATGCTGAAGCCCCGCCCCCTAAAGATGCGGCTAAAGTGCGCTAGATCGCCTGTTCTTTCCTCCAGGGGGGGCAAAATCTCCCTGGCAGCCACACCGCAATGCAGCAGGATGCCGGAAGTTCCATTGTTGTGTACTGGTTGTTTTGACTGCTGGTTTGTTATGTCTGTTAGTTGACCTTGAAGCATACTTCACTGCCCTCCAAGATCCTGATGCCTTCATTCTGAATGGCTATTCTTTTAAAACCAGCCAATCGGGATGCGAGGCATTTCTCTCAGGAAATGTAAATGAAGGATCCTGGAGAGACCAATAGGGTGGATTGTCACTCACATAAGGGGGCATGTTTAACTCAATCCAAATGGATATGAGTGGTGTTCAGTTTTGCTCTTGTTCAATAAACGTTCTTGCTTATCTCAAGCTGGCTGAACTCACTATATGATACCTACCAAACTGAATTCAGTGCTACATGAAATAAAACAGAAGGCTTTAAAAAGGAATAAGTATAAATACATAAAAGACTGGCATGATATACAAAAGGAACCTCTGTCTTCTAAAAAAAGCATACTTCTGAATGCTGATGATGGGGATTAAGAATAGGGGATGGTTATCATCATCATCATCTCCACCTTGTGAACCTCCTGAGGTATCTGTCTGTTTACTCTAAGCAGACAGGATGCTGAGCTAGAGGGATCATTGGGCTGACACAGCATGGCAATTCTGATATATTTATTTACAGTTCATGTGATTGCTATGAAAGACCATTGCAAAATTGTCAAGGATGGTTTGGACTGTGCCTGCACCAGGGATAATAATCCCTTTACTCATTCCAAACCCCTAACTTTAAACAATGCCTAGCTATCAGCTTTACCATGAGGTGCAGATCCTTTTGTTTCTTCATTCAAAGTACCTATTTACAATGACTTTTCTTGTCATGTACCAAAGGGAACCTTCACTCTTTTCCAAACCAAACATTTCCTATCTCCATCATTTTAAATGCAAAGCAGTGAAGACCAGTGCATGAGTACAAGGTTCTCTTTTTTTCTGAACTACAAGAACAATATACATTAAAAACTCTGTCATGATTATAAGATATAAGAAATATTTTTCCAAGCCCAAAATCTAACCTGGAATTTCTCACAAAGAAATGTTATCATTTTACTCAGACAGATGTGATTTACTGTCAGCATGCCTGCACAGAAAACTGTGCACAAATATTTTGAGGGTGGTTTATGCAGCATTCTAAGAAATGGCAATGATATAAAGAACCCCATGTCAGAGTATCATGATGATGGCACATATCAGCAATTTAACAGGACTGAAGAAGAATGTGAACAAAGATGCAGGATCCCAGGACTGCATAAGGTGCATATGTGTGCATATATTCTATGCAATTATTGTAGATAATTTTTTGATCATATATAAATGTATTTACTGCCCATTGCTGTTAGGCTGTCACCCAAGGTGACTTAAAGTGTTTAAAAGATCATCATGAAAACAATGACCATAATAATAATGCACAAAAAATGTAAGTTATTCAGAATGTGCTATAAAAATCCAAACAGCGAACAAAAAATATGGTATACCCTATTTCAGCACAGCAGGTACCAGTAGAAGTTGCACTGATACATAATTGTTTTATACCACATTCAAACAGAAAGCATTATTTGAGCTACCTATAATTCCTTATGTTCCCCACAGAATGTTTTTGCAATAAAGTTAACAATAAAATCTGCCCAAACCATGGAAAATGGTGATTGCAAGATCAGTAGGAGGGACACTGACAGGGGAGACTGTCAACTGATTATCTGACAATCCAGAGTCACCCAACCACAAGAATTAGCAGATGTTTCTGTTAAAGAAGCTCATCCCATAAGCATTTATGTGTGTAGCATTTCCACTTTATCAGTCTTTGTTTTGTTTTTGTGGTTTGGGGAGGACTTCCTGTATCTTTCTAAGCAAAAATTGGATCTGTTTGCCTGGTAATTCATTCTCTGGTTTGATACTGCACCTGCACACCTGCACAGGGGCAATCATTTTTCTCATACTCTTGAAAAGCAGGTGCTACAGACCAGAGAAGAATAAAGACAAAGGCTGCAGATAAAAGGTGGGTGGGTGGGTTGGAAGGAGAGAAGGAAGAAGTGAAAGTTTATGGAGCAGAGAGAGAAATGCTTTACTGGTACTTTCAGGCAGGGGCTGGGAAAGGCGAAATGGATGCAGAGGAGAACAATGATACATTTCTCCGTAAAAGAGAAGCTGGACCAGAAAAAATACATAAATTGTGATATGGAAGGATCTGAGAGTGTGTGTGTGCTGTCTGTGGGAGATCCATGATAACATCTTTTTACCTAAACACAGCCACTCTGTTTTGCCAGTGCAAAACACCTCCCACATCTCACACTGCCGGTTACCTGCTATGGAAAAGGGCTAACAATCATCCACTTATTTGTTACTACTCTCTCTTCACAAAAAAGAAATAAAATATCTATTTTGGAAAGACCAAGGAACGGAGCCTCCTTGAGCCCGCTGCATCGCAGCGTGGCTAGAGGGGGAATTTTGCCCCCCCTGGAGGGAGAGCGGACTTTTTCGGCGCGCTTTTGAGCGCGTCTCTAGGGGGCGGGGCTTCAGCACTATTGCTGAAGCCCCGTCTGACGCCGTGCAGTCCTCTCGGCGTTTTCGGCCCACCCACCTGCCCTGTTTGTTATGCAGGCAATTGCTAGTCGCTTCCGTTTGGAGGGGCCGGGTAGGAATTTTTTACTCCCCGACTATTCGGCACGTGTCTGGGGGGTGTTTTTTGCCTACCCTGCATAGCATGTCAGTGGATTGAGGAATTGGCTTTGGGTTGGTGCCTTGGTAGAGTTTGGTCACTTTTTAGGGAAGATTTTACGGGGTTTATGGCACCATGCAGCCTGGGGAGGACCGGTTAGCCTCCCCCTTTTGGGGAGTTAGGGGTCTGGCAGGATCAACCTTTGGTGTGGCCCGAGGTATGTGAATGCAGACTGTCCTGGAGACTCGATTGGATGGGTGCCTTTCACTGAGACTCGCGTCTGGTGTTTGGGCCCTCCGGTGCGAGCCTCCCTGCTGGGCCTGCCTAACAGGAGCTGTGGCTCACAGCTCCTGCTGGGGGGCCGGGTCTCTCACCCGCTGAAAAAGGCAGGGGAGCGGTCTGAGAAGACCCCTGGCCCTGACCTGGCCACAGTTCGGTTGACCTTGCCGTTGCTGGTTATTTTAATAAAAGTGGCCTATAGTTTCACCAATCTAATTGTGTCCGTCTCTTTATTCCGACTTGGGGGGCAATTCTAGCCACCTCTTCAAGGAAATAAAAGCAAACAAGGGGGAACCTGCATGGACTTTGGGGGGGGGGTGAATCTCCCCCTCCCCCATTGCTTCTATCCCTTTCTTGAAGGCCTCCATGCCCTCTCTCCCTTTTCTACCTCTTCACTTTTCCATCCACCAGCCTGCCTACCATTATCTTTTTTTCATCTTCAGTTTTCTGCCCTACCCTGCCCCAGCAACCTCTGCTCAGGAAGACTATGACCCAGTTGCACATTGGGGAACCTGCAAGGACTTGCAAAGGGCACCCATTATCCCAGCTCAGTTTCCCCACACTATTTCCTCTTTCTGTCCCTGCAACCACTGTATCCTTAACTTTCACTTCTTCCTTCTCTCCTTCCAACCCATCCACCAACCTTTTATCTGCCCCTCCATTATCAGCTATGTTTATGATTTATTCTTCACTTCATTTATAGCCCACCTTTCACAACAATGGGACACCAAAGCAACTTCCTTCATTCTCCTCTTCTTCATTTGATCCTCAGAACAACCTGGTGAGCAGGACCATATTGGAAGTAAAAAAACCCTTGGAAAATAGCCCCTTCCCCAGCCAGCCCTGCCCCAAAGTAGGTAAGAAAGAGGCACTCTTTCTGATGAAATGAGGAAGAAGCAACCTGCAAAACCAAATGGCTGGGTGCTGCTTTCTTTGCCTCAGGCAGGTCGCAAACAGGTCAGGTATTGCTTCCATCATCTCACACAGGCTGCGCACTGCCTTTCTCATCTCAGCCAGGTGCCTTCCTCACTTTGCACAGGGCTCAGGTGGGCCAAGTCAGGCACTACTCTTTCCCTTGCCTCATCTCACACTGGATTCAACCAGGCCAGCTGCCACCCTCTGCTTTGTGTTGCCTTACCCTGCACTGAGTTCAGCCAGGCTACACCCTTTGCCTTCATGTAGAGGCCTGGCTCAGCCAGACACAACCCTCTGTCTTGTCTTGAGTGGTAGAGGGCAATGTTATGTCTGGACCCTTCCTCCTTCAAAGAACTAATCTGGTACTTTGGAAAAGGTGACACCAAGCAACCTTCTTCCTCAACATCTCATAGAGTCACTCATCTAGACTTTTACCTGGTCTGCAAATAGGATCAAAATGGGTCCTACAATCACTTAGAATGTGTGTCATCAAATACTGGCCAGAGGCTTGTCTGTGAAACTGTTCCTAAAGGTGCAAAGGTCTGGTTTTTTGGCAGTTCTCTTCCCTCTTTTAAATCCACCAATGTCAAAGATTGATTTCCAGAAAAGGCAATACAACTAACAAATTCCCCCACTTTGCCTGATTTTCGCTTTCCTGGTTCATTCTATGTGAGTCTACAGTCAAAACCATTTTAATCCCATAACACCCCTTTGTAATAGTTTTGTTGTCCATTCTATTAGAGGTCACCAAACACAACAGACATTTTCACATGAATGTTGCATTACATTCACAACCCATGGGAAAGCTATGGAGCTTCCCTGGTTCAAGAACATTGTTTCATTCACACCATCACAGCATGTTCTAGGAGCAATCACATTATTACTCCAAGTTATATTAACCACCCTCTGTCCAAGAGTGTGTGTGTGTTTGGGCATCCACTGACTTACACCCCCAGATACAAGGTTGGTTACACTTGAGCGGAAAGCTGGTTCGTTTTGCTTATCCTTCTTCTGGAATCTATATTCTTTGGATAGGTAAATATAGCCCCAGTCCTCTTCTTGTCTCTATAAACTACTGCCTTTATTTTCTGAATGTGCATGTGTGTTTAGGTAGAAAAGATAGTCCCCTGTGCAAGCACCAAGTCATTACCAACCCATGGGGTGACGTCGCATCCTGACGTTTTCTTGGAAGACTTTTTACAGGGTGGTTTGCCATTGCCTTCCCCAGTCATCTACACTTTCTCCCCAAGCTGGGTATTCATTTACCGACCTTGGAGGAATGAAAGGATGAGTCAACCTTGAGCACCATGGGGCTCTGTTATGTGTGTTTAGAGCACTCTTCAACTGATACATTTTTTATTTCTTTAACTTTCATTAATAAAAACCATTTCATTCATTGAGGCCTGATTCAAGAGTTCTACTGAGGGAAAAATCCTCATAAACGTAGGTGGAGGTCCTGCTTGTTGCCTCCTATTGCTAGCTAATTCCCCCCAACAATCTCAGGAGAGCCTCACAATCACTTAGGGTAACAGCAGGGCACTGCCCTGTACCTTTCTTCACCTTGAGTGGGACTGGGTCAGGGCTCATCTGGGCCAGACAATACCATCTGCCTCAACTTACCTTGCACAGGGTTAATCTGGGTACCAAAGTTTGTCTTCCATCACCTTGCATAAGACTTGACCAGGGTGGGTGCAGCCATCTGCCTCACCTCACCTCACGTAGAGCTTGACCCAGACTCTGCCATCTGTTTTGCCTTCCACAGGCTTTGGCCTAGCTGGGCACCAGTGTCTACCTTGCCTTGAGGGGACTGAGCCAGGTGCTGCCACCTCCTCCATCTCAAACACTGAGTTGTGAAGGATTTGTTTGGAATCAATTGTTTGTACCATTAATTTGGCTCATTAAGAGTCCCAAGTGAGAAAACAAGCCAAAACAAGTCAACCAATTTGTAGCCAAGAGTTTGATTACCATCAAGAAGCTTCTATTGATAAGTTTTAGACCCCCATTGGGGCTATGAATTACACTGAAGGATCCCCAACACACACGTACATTTTAGAGGTTCATATGGATCTTTGGGATTTCTGTATAAAGAGGAGGCATTTTGCTTTTGATTTCAGAATTTTGGATTAGTCTATACTAAAATGATCACTTCAGTAGATGTACAATGAACATTTGTGGATTACTATGCAGAACACTGGTGGATTACTATGAAATACTATGGATTATCATGAATTTGTGGATTGTTAATGATTTATGAATCTGTGGACTGTTGATGATGGATTTTGTCGGATCACTATAAACATATGAATTATGATTATTTGAATTTTGAATGAATTATTACTATTGAATTATTTATAGTTGCCATAGTAATTTGGGGTTACGATACTTGGTGTACATTTTCTTGCACAGGCTTTGGCCTAATTGGGCACCAGTGTCTACCTTATCTTGAGGGGACTGAACCAGGTGCTGCCACCTCCCCCATCTCAAATGTTACATAGGATTCCTGTCCTGCCTTGTGCAGCACTTGTGTGGGTCAAACACAGTTTTTCTGTCAGAGATGAAGATGATGATATTAGATTTATATCCCACCCTTCACTCTGAATCTCAGAGTCTCAGAGCATCTCACAATCTCCTTTATCTTCCTCCCTCACATCAAACACCCTGAGAGGTAGGTGGGGCTCAGAGAGCTCTCACAGAAGCTGCCCTTTCAAGGACAACTATGTGAGAACTATGGCTGACCCAAGGCAATTCCAGCAGCTGCAAGTGGAGGAGTGGGGAATCAAACCTGGTTCTCCCAGATAAGAGTCCGTGCACTTAATCACTACACCAGACTGGCCAGCCCAGTAGTCAGTAGAAAGCCATAAACCAATGGCAGATTTTCAGGTGCTGTTAATTGTCAGTTCATTACTCTGCCTGTGAGGTAGAGAACTCTGAGAATCTGCATTTGCCCTAAGGTCAAATTCCTAATCTAAAACTCTACTACTGGAAATTCCTAATCTAAAACTCTACTATACCAAGTTGACTTTCATAGGATGGTTGCTGTTGAACATCAGCAAGCAGCCAGCTCTTGGTGAGTCATGTAAGCTGGGTGGTAGCAAGTCATCCAGAGGTTGCTGCCAAGCCCAGCCCCAGCAAATACTCCCCCAAATTCCAAAGATCGCTGTCCCTTCCCCCTTCCTTTTATTGACAGAAGCCAAGCCTGTTGTGACTGCTCACAAGCAGCCACTGAGGGTATCTGTTTTATAAACTAAAGGCACTACATTTTTGGTTCTTTTAAACTCCCATAATATTTTTGTTTCAATTCCAGATTTATCTGCAAATCCAGGATGTTTTCCAGGTTGTTGAAGATCTCCCTTGTCTGTTCATGTTCCCAGTCTCTGGATTTGTATCCTCAGATTTGGCCAACATGGCTATTAGAATATAGATAAAAATGTCTCTCACAGTAATGTAGCCAGGAACTATGAAACTCCCCTATGCCTAAGAACTTAACTCTTGTGACTCCAGGTGATCACCCTAAAACCAGACTAACTAGTGCTTATAATGCATGAGCAAACATTCCAGCATATTTAACAAATTTCCAAAATTATGCCAAACCATTAGATAGGGAAATCAAGCCATTTTTCTGAGTTCATCAGCAAAGACAAGATAATCTTCTGCCACAATTAGCAAAATCTCTAAAGTTCCCAATGAGGTAATGTTTGAACCTACACATCTACCACCAGACCAAGATAACATATGAACAGACCTGTTTCTGATCTAGAAAAAATGGGTTCATATTCCTGCCCAGAACTACCTTCCACAGCTAAAGCAAGTATATTGTTTATAGTTCAGCAGCAAGCAGTGTATGATTAAATTCTGTCTCTCTTCTGTCTTCTTTTAGTGCATCCTCTCTTTGCTGATAAAAGCTCCTTTCACTTCCTCCTGTCATACAACTCCTGACTCTGCAGCCTCCAGTCCCCATTTTTCCATTCCTGCCTTCCCATTACCTAGGAAGAGTGTCAAGAAAGTAGGGGCTGAAGATCTATTTTTAACAAAATATGTAGGAGAAGAGAGTAACATCCTTGCTGGTTTTGTGTGAAAAGACTTGTGCATCCCACCTCATCCCCTTCTTGGGGACCCAGGAAAGATTGGAAAATATCTCTAACATGTCATAGAAACATAGAGCTGGATAGCATCTTGCGGGTCATCTAGTTCAACCCCCTGCACAATGCAAAAAAAATCACTACCACATTCCCTCCTTCCTGCCCTCCCTGTCATGATCTGGCTAAGTTGACAGAATCAACATTGCTGTTAGAGGTATCTAACCTCTGCTTAAAAACCTCTGAAGAAAGAAAACCCACCACCATCACATGCCAGTCTTATATTTACTTCCTTGTGCCCACTTCGTTAGTGGGAATTTTAGTTGACTACATAAGATGATGCTTTCTTACAACAGAGTTTCATACTGAGCAGTATCCATTTGATAAAATCTTTCTGGGTCCTCAGGAAAAATTGGTCTTGAAAATATACTCTTTTCTATTACAGATGAAGATGCAAGATGAGATTGTGAAGGATTGTATGGTACAATGGGCTAAGAACATTGGGTGCACTATTATGTTAGATGAATGGGAGACCTTATGGAAATCTAATATTAAAATAACCAAATCAGTATATTTTAAAGAAAATTTGTATAAGATGTTTTATAGGTGGTATGTAACTCCTCAAAAACTTCCTAAAATGTATTCGGATATGCCTAACAAATGCTGGAAATGCACAAAACAGGTGGGGTCATTTTATCATATGTGGTGGACCTGTGAGAAGGCGAAAGACTACTGGAAGATAGTGCATGATCTATGGCAAAAAATGTTGAAGATACAGATTCCACTTAAACCAGAACTGTTCTTGTTGAACATGTATTCCAGTGACTATATAAAAGACAAGACATTTAATGACACATATTAATACTGCAGCAAGAATTTTGTTTGCTTAGAAGTGGAAGCTTCAAGAGCTACCTACAAAACAGGAACTGATTGATAAAATACTGGAAGCAGCAGAGATGGACTATTTATCATTATTGCTTGCTGGGAAATCCAAGGAAGAAGCAAGAGAATATTGGGAGAAGTTATATGTATGGTTAGACTCTTAAACTGCTGTGGTGTGAATTGTGGTTAATATTCCTCAATTTATATGCTTGAAATTTAAGCTTAACTGATAACTTAAATGAGAACGTACAATATATTTCTAGATGTCTATTGTGATGAGAGGTTAATATGATGGTAATAATATGATGAAACTTTCTTTTATATTAATGATATAGCAACATGCAGAATGTATCCTATCTTTCATAATAGTTGTATTATTACTTTTCTATTTTCTATTTTCTTTTCCCCTTTTTCCTTTTTCGTATCTTTAAAAATAAAAATTCCTTGAATCTAGAATAGATTATGCTTTCTCCTAGCTGCTTAAAATTTGTCTTAGGCATTTTCTTGGCAAGGGGGTTAATGGAATTTTATTATGTTTTGTACAGTTTCAGTCTGAGACCTGTAAGCTGCTTTGAGCTATAAGAGAAAGTAGGATATAAATATTTAAATAAACTTTGGAGAATTCTTTTAAATTTTAGGATAATGTTATATAAACCAAAACTTCCGCACTATCATAGAAGGTAGTTTGATTGACTTGTTCCACATTTTTAAATTAGTGTTTCCTAGTTAAATATTATGTGTAAAGTTCAAGGGAATGCATTAAAAACACATTTCATAACATAAAAAGACAATTAAAAGAATGACAAAATACAGCTGCAGCAAAGTTGCTTCTTTTCTTTAATAGTCCTTTTTATTCACATTCACTGCTAACCAATTGGACATGGATGATGTTGAGGCACTACTGCAATAAGAAACAATCCGAAACAGTCAGATACATAGATAGAAGTTTGCATGTTTGTGCAAAATATTTTGGTTTCAGTCTGTCAACTAAATCCATAGAACTCAGGTAAGCATTCAAATTTAAGCTGATTCAGTTCCATCAGAGTCATAAGGCATAAATCGGCTAAATGCCAAGTGCTTTGATTTAAACAGGACATAGTTCAGCTATTAGATTTTGGGTTCTTGTACAAATGTAATGTCTAAATATATGTGCTGACATGACAGAATGCCAAAGTTAGCACTTACCTAGATACAATTCCTCCAGAAGCAAATTGATTGAGCGAATGGGTGTAGAAATCACAGTTTTATACCCACCTAAAAGAGCAAGTTTCCTCAGTTTACAGCACCATTTATTTTAAATTGCTTGCTCTTCTAATTCTCTTGATAACATCTAGCTGCAGTGCTAATATTATGCCTAATTTTAAAAAATTTAGAACAAAAATCTGATACATTTAAAAGAAAAGCACAAACCTGGGAATACACATTTTGCATCAGAGGCAAGAACCAAACAAAATACCTGGAGTTTATCAATCTGCTCTATCAATAACTGGCATTGTGTTAAATTTACCAGTTTCTGCAGCATCAAATGAAAAATCCTGATTTGTGCTGAAGTGAGTTTGGGATTATATACTGTAAGAATCACTATGTGTGATGGGCACTTAAGTGATCACCTGCTGTTGGCCTTGGACCATGAAGCTGCTGAGAATACTGATATCAACAAAGCTATAGCAGTTTTTACTAGTTTAAGATCACACCATTCTCTACTGACGTAGGCAGCTATTTGATGGATGCTATAATCTCTGACTACCTTCAGCTAGCAGCACACAAAATTTACTTTAAATTGTTTATCCTCTTAAAATTCTGTCTCTGGAGGATGATGGACAGTGATTGACCCACAAAAAACATTCATACAGGGCTTAACAGGTGCTCAGAATGGAACAGAACTTCCATTCTAATTGTATCTCTTTGTTTACTGTCTATTACAATCACTTCCAATTTACTATAGTGAAAAGGGGTTGAAAGTAAGCAGAAGTTATAGAAGACTTGCTGCAGCAATTTGGAATTAAGTAAGAACATAAGTATAGATTCACAGTCAGAAACTGACAACTGTTATTCCACTTTGCAACTGTATACAGGTAAGTACTGACAAATATATAGTGTTCATGAGAAATGTAACTGAACAAATATAACTGGCATCAAACTTTCAAAACTTTATTTCAAAAGACTTCTAGCAAAAGTGGGATATGAAGAATACTTGAACCTACAGTTTAAGTTATCCATACTGGCAGCAGAACAGGTCACTTAAACAGTTATTCTGCCTATTACAGAAGTGGTTTTCCATTAATCTTTTCTGCATAATATTCCTTGGTGGTCTCCTTTCCAAGTACTGACTCCACATAGCTTCTGTGATCTGACAAGCTCAACCTATACTATGCCACATTTCCTCCCACAATGAAACATATTATCATACATATTTTAGAATTATTTAGCATGAATAACTATAGTACATAGATTCTTGGTCCTACCATCCCCTGTGAAGGTGTTTGAAGCAGGTTCAGCTTTGCACTCATCCCTTCAGAAAGGAGCCTCAAATTGAAAGCAAGGCTAGTGTCTTGAGCCAGGCACCCAATGCGAGTGACCCTGCATTTCAAACAGTCTCATTGGCCAAAAGAGTTACCTACTCAGCATCTGCTCTGATGTGTCAGCACAGAGGATAAAAGGATTGTACTGCACAAAATGGTTTACAAAGTTATTTAGATAAATTATTAGGGACTGGTCTATAGCGCTGTATATAACTGGCTGTATGTAGGATTCTAGTATTCAATTTTTGCATCATTCAATGTGTCTTGTTAATACTTACATTTGATTCAGTTCTGTTTTTGAGATTTCTGGTTGGTTTCAGACTTCTACAATCCTAAAAATGTTTCATTGTTTATTTAATGCTCCACCCTGTTGATTGTATTGACTCATTCTATCACAACTCTGGTATTCCTTGATGGTCTCCCATCCAAATACTAGCTAGGACCAACTCTGCTTAGTTTCCAAGATCTGACAAAATTGGGCTAACCTGGGCTCTCCAGGCCCCCCCCCCCCACATTAGTCCCAAACTCTTCAAACTTTCCTCATAAGAAAGTTGCTCCAACTCCTTAATCATCTTGGTTGCTCTCCTCTGTACTTTAAGAATTGTAATGTCCTTTTAAAGATACAGTGATCAGAACCATACACAGTATTCCAAATGAGGCCACATCATAGATCTATACAGGAGCATTATAACATTAACCATTTTATGTTTGGTCCCTTTCATAATAATCCCTAACACAGAGTTTGCTTTTTTCACTCCTGCAGCACACTAGGTTGTTGGCAAAATTGCTGGGGGTCTCCTCTTTTTGATGAGGGAATTAGCAGTGGATGACCCTGATAGAGTTTAGGAGCAGATCTTTTCTAAGATTCAGTATCAGAATGAAAATTCCAAAATTAAAAATAGTTTTTAAAATGTTTACATAGAAAAATATGTAAAAATACAATCACACATAAAACAATCAGAATACACACAATCAAGAGGCTAGGAAAATAGAGGTGAGAAATAGGAGCTTTTAGGGTTTATTATAAAGGCTACCTGTCCAGATGTGCAGATGTGACGGTTTTATACCGTCATCACCTGCGACTCCTCGAGCGCTTTCATCAGCGCTGCCTTCGCACCATCCTCAACATCCACTGGAGTGACTTTGTGACCAACACTGAAGTCCTCAAGCGGGCAGAGGTTACCAGCATCGAGGCACTGCTGCTGAAGATGCAGCTATGCTGGGCAGGGCATATTTCTAGGATGGAAAACCACCGCCTTCCCAAGATTGCCCTGTATGGTGAACTCTCCACCGGCCATCAAAATAGAGGGGCACCAAAGAAGAGGTACAAGGACTCCTTGAAGAAATCCCTTGGCACCTGTCGCATCAACCATCACCAGTGGTCTGACCTAGCCTCAGATCGCAAAGCATGGAGGCACACCATCCACCAGGCTGTCTCTTCCTTTGAGAACGCACGCATAGCTGGTCTTGAGGACAAAAGGGGATTGAGGAAGAATCGCACTGCTACAGCACCAACCCTAAATCAGACTTTTCCCTGCAGCCACTGTGGCCGGACCTGCCTGTCCCGCATTGGTCTTGTCAGCCACCAGCGAGCCTGCAGCAGACGTGGACTATTGCACCCTTCTTAAATCTCCGTTCACGAAGCCAAGCCGAGAGACCTGTCCAGATGTGCAGATGTTCATTTAGAAACTGAAGATGGAGACGTGCACAACCATCATGCCATGTCTGAGAGGCCCCTTACTTAGAGTAATAGAGTAATGTCTACATGTGCCCAGATTGAACAAGGATCTGTGGCTTGCTCTCATGTTTTGGAGGAGTTTAGACCCTCCCAGAGCTATGATGACTTATAGTTGTGTTTATGGGTCTTTCCTGGGTTCCTAAAAAGACAAAAGAAGTGAATAACCCTTAATGTTTGTCATGAAGAGTCATCATGATTTAACGTTTAGCAATAGTTTAACCTCCAGGGAGTGCTCCTGGAGTCCTCCTTAACTATGGAGGCCCAAGTAGCAGCCACTGTCAGAGCTGCTTTTTTCATATTCGGTGAATACGGCAGTTGGTTCCCTACCTTGAGCGCAGTGACTTAGCAATGGTGATCCATGCCTCGGTCACCTCAAGAATTGATTACTGTAACACTCTCTACATGGGGCTGCCCTTGACTCAGACTCGGAAGCTGCAGCTGGTGCAGAATGCTACAGCCAGGCTACTAATGGGGCTTCCTCATCAGGAGCACATTCAGCCTGTGCTGAGAGCACTGCACTGGCTGCCTGTTGTGTACCGAATCCGTTTCAAGGTCCTGGTATTAACTTCAAAGCCCTATATGGCCTAGGACCTACCTATCTGTGGGACCTCCTTGCCCCACATGTTCCCCAGAGAGCACTGCGATCAAGTTCTCAAAATCTTTTGGCTGTCCCTGGGCTAAAGGAGGCTAGGCTTAACTCCACCAAAGCAAGAGCCTTCTCGGTTGCAGCCCCAATACTTTGGAACACCTTCCACAAGCCATCAGGGCCCTGAGGGATTTATTGCAGTTTCGCAGGGCCTGCAAGACTGAACTGTTTCAGATGGCATATAACATCTAATGGGAGAGGGCTGCCACCACATCTGGATCCATAGCACTTTGATTACTAACTGCCCAGGATCTGTGCGTGTGAGAAAGAAAATATATGATCTGCCTGAAGTAGTACCATTGCCCCCCCCCCCCAATTTGGAATAACAAGACAGACAACAGTGTGGGATAAAGGGCCGCTTCATTTAAACTTAACGGCAAATGGGAAAAATGGGGCCAGGTTAAGCCAGGGGTCATAACACCGACCACCTCCATAACCCGAAAACTGGGCGAGCTCCAGGCCCCGGGTGTGAGCCGACCCAACGGCTCAAACCTGGCCGGCCAGGCACGAGATCCTGTTCACAGAGCTCCACCCTCACCCGAGCCGTGCAGCCTGGGATGTGGACAACTCACTAGTGACGGGATCACTAGGCTCCCTGGAGCCAACCTTGAGCCATGCAGCTTAGGTCACCCCAGGGACACCGTACACCCCAACGGTGCGTTGCCATGGGAACTCACCAATACCCCAAAAGAACATGTTCCCAACAGTAAAACTGCCAGTGACCAACTATAAACAGCACCGCCTTAGCCAATTGCCAACGCACCTTCCACAGTGCAAGGTAGGCGAAAACACTCACAAACCGGCCAATATGCTTGAAAGCGAAAAATTCCTACCTGGCCCCATAATAGGCAACCAGCCTATGCCTGCACTGCATGACGGGCAGGCAGGTGGGCCGACAAAAGCCCTAAATGAACTGCGACACAGGGGGGCTGGGCCAGCCTAAATAAGGCCGCCCACCCCCCAGCAGTTCAGGGCAGACCATTTTCTCTCCTCCAGCAGGGGAGGCAATGAACGGCCCCCAGCCTAAGACGGCCGCTCGGCTGGGTGGGGCCAAATTGTTATTATCTGATTGTCTTATTGTTTAAATATTGTTTTGTTTACTGTCCATTTTATGCTGTTAGCCGCCTTGAAACTGTATGGAATGGGTGGGATATAAATATAACGTAAATAAATAAATAAATACTCTGAGGAGAGGGGAGAAGGAAGGATAGTGTTGTGTAAATAGGTCCATCCATTAACATAGGGTAACACAAAAAGGTGTCAGGAAGGAGTATTGGAGACAGGAGAGATTAGCCAGAAGTTGCTAGCCAGAGATTAAGTCATGAGCCATACTTTACCCGAGATCCATTGTTTCCCATGTTCCATTGCAGAGTGGGGGGGGGGGGGGCGTGATTTAGCCCAGGGCTGCTGCTGTGCTAATGAAGCACACACTGTCTGCATGCTATATTTGCATTCCAGTATGGCTTCTCTGTCTTGGCCTGCTTTTTGCACTGAACTATGGTTCAGAGTGAAAGACTAGGAGATCCCATCTCTTAGTGAGGTGCTTTCCCAGCTGCAGGCAGTGGCCCTGGGTAACAGAGTTGACACTTTCTTTGAGCTTCCTACTACAACTCCAAGATATTTTTGCCCCTCAGTCTCAGCAAATTCAGACCGTATTAGCTTATAAATGAAATCGGGGAGGAGGGGTTGTCCCAATGTGTATTGCAGTGACATTGAACTTCATTTGCCTTATCATTGCCCACTCTCCCAATTTGTGGGAATCCTCTTGGAGCTCTCCACAATCACCATCCTGAACAATTTTGTGTAATCTTCAAACTTGGCCACTCACCTCCAGGTCCAGATCCTTTATAAAGAAGTAAAGCTGTGTTACAGAGGCTGGGGCTGAAATCGTGCCTTTGGGACTTTAATAGGCACTGTAAAACTAAAAAAAGATTTGTTTACCTTTGTGGCTTCTGCAAAAAAATCCCCCATCATAACAAAGCCTCGGCTTGCAATTGGGAAACAGGAAGTGATGATCAAAATATCTCGAGAGTGGAAACCATTGAGAACGGGACTTCATTTCCAAAGAGTCAGGAAACAGGACTGGGAGAAGAGGGACACATCCTAGACCTTCAGGCCTACTCTAGCCAAAAAAATCATAGAGTTGGGGCCTGAAATAGTTGCGGCCACCATTTTGAATGTTTACAAAACTTTAAATATTAATATCTTGGCCCAGGATCTCTGAGGACGGCGATTTTGGGCTTGCTGAAGATGGTATGCTCTAATCTATTGAACCCTGTTATTGGTTTGTAGTTTGGTGATGTCAACTTGGGGTCTATTATATGCTATGGGAAGACTTACGTCTGATGTCTGATCCAAAATATGAACTAAGAACACGTGGAAGAGCTGGCTCAGTAGAGGGCAAAATGTCTAAGATTGCCCAAGAACAGCTGGATGCTATGGAAGCCAGATTAACAATGGCAATAAAAGATTTGATAACTACAAGTGAGAAACAGTTGACTAAAGAGACTAAAGAAATAACAAAAGAGATAACTAAGGAACTAACAAAAGAAATAAATTCTAGTGCTGAAGTTATAAAGAAAGAGATCAAGAAAGAAATTGGATATCTGAGGAAGGAGTCACAAGCAGCAACACAGAAGATGCAAGAGGTGGAAAATAGAGTTACAAATCAAGATGTTACAATAAATAAGATTCAAGAAAAAGTCCTACTACAAGACTGTAAGCTGATGGAGAACTTTGTATGTCTGATGCGGGTGCCAGAAAACAATCAAGAGGACTTAAAGAAATATATCATGACTATTATTGCTGAATATTTGGGTGAAGATCCAGAGAAGACTAAAGATCAATGTGATTACATGTACAGGGTCAATTTAGAGTTTGCCAGAAGGTGTAAATTGCCAAGAGACACAGTAATTATATTTACCACTAGAGATATAGTGGGAAGGATCTTGAGCCAACAATTTGCAAAAGAACTGGTGGTGGAGGAGAGCAGAGTCAGAATAATAAAGGCACTACCATGGAAGGTCATCAGTGACAGAAGACAATTTAAACCTTTGACGGACAAATTAAGGGCAAAAGGTACAAGATATAGATGGATTTTACCAGCTGGACTTACTTTAGAGTATAAAGGGCTGAAGTATTCCATAATAGACATTCAAGGCATGGAAAGGTTTTTGGCGGACAATAAGGTTTTTGGGGACACAGCTTAATTGAAGAATCATTACGGATTACAAATTAATTTCTTGGAATGTTAATGGCCTAAATTCACCACAGAAATGAAGAGCGACATTTCATTGGATTACAAAACAAAAATGTAATATAATTTGTCTACAAGAAGTACACATTAGAAAATCGGATTACAAATTTTTACGTAACAAATTTTTAGGGGAAGAATTTGGTTCATAAGCTAAAGAAAAAAAAGGGGGAGTGATTTTTTACATAAAGAAGGAGCTAGAGCCAAAACTGATTTTTAAAGATAATGGAAGGTAGATATTTGGCAGTAGAAGTTTTGATGTATGGCAAAAAGACTCTTTTGTTGGGACTTTATGCTCCTAATGGGGCTGAGTGACTTTTTCAATGATATTATGAAACAACTGGATCAAGTAACATACGATCAGATAATGCTTATGGGTGACTTTAATGGAACTATCCAGAACTCCTTAGATAGATCTGGGGGGGGGGGGGGGGGAATGTAGATGGGAAACTACCTAAAGCATTTTTTGAACTAATTAAACAAGAGAGCTTAGAAGATGTGTGGAGAAAACTCAACCCCAGGGTACGAGACTATACTTTTTTTTCAGCCAGACATAATACCTTTTCTAGGATTGATATGTTATGGGCTACAAAAGAGCTGGGGCTGATCACAAAAAAAGTAAAGATTCTTCTGAAAATAGGTGCAGACCATAACCCGTTGATGTGGTTGGCTAAAGGGAGGAAAAAAGAGAGGAGTTGTAGGATAAATGATGACTTATTACAGAAAGTGAAGGTAGTGGCATCTCTAGAAAAAGAAACTAAAGCTTTTTTCCAAATAAATGACAACCAAGAGGTAAAATTTCAAACGGTTTGGGATGCCTATAAGGCTGTGATGAGAGGAACATTAATTACATTGAATAATAAGGACAGAAGGGCAAATGAAAAGCAATTGTTGCTTACAAAAGGAAATAAGTAAAAAAGAAATTGAATTAAGAAAGAGACTGAGGAAAAAGAAAATTTTGCAAGAAATTACAATTTTACAGAGTCAGTTAAGTCATTTACTGAATAAAAAGGTGGAATGGAATTTGAAAAGACTCCAACAAAAATCTTTTGAAGGGGCAAACAAACCTGGAAAGTATTTGGCATGACAAATAAAGAAAAGAAGGGAAAATAAATACATAAACAAGATTAAAACCGGTGGCAAAGAAATTGTAGACCAGGAGGGCATCAAAAGGAATTCTACAAGTACTCTACTAACTTATTTAAAGGCCAGCGAGTTGCTAAAGAAAGAATAGAAGCTTATTTACAAAATGTGAAGGTAAATCCAACAACAGAAATGATGAAAAAAACATTGAATGAGCCAATTGAAAAAGGTGAAATAGAAGCTGCAATCAGTTCAATGAAAATAGGGAAAGCACCAGGACCAAATGGCTTTTCAATAAAATTTTACAAAGTTCTTATAAATATATTAGTTCCAATGCTCCAAAAATTGATGAATAATATCCGTTTGGATGGGCAAGTGCCAAATACTTGGAAAGAAGCAGTTATTTCATTGTTACTAAAAGAAGACAGAGATGCTACAAATGTGAAAAATTATAGACCGATTTCATTGCTTAACAATGACTACAAAATCTTTGAAATTTTTTTGGCAGAAAGGCTAAAACAATACCTGCATAGGTTTATCTGTGAGGAGCAAGCAGGCTTTCTCCCGAAGAGGCAAATTAAAGACAATATCAGAATAGCGGTGGACATTGTAGAGTATTATGAAAAACATCCGGAAAAAGAAGGGGCACTCTTTTTTGCTGATGCAGAGAAAGCCTTTGACAATCTTAATTGGGACTTTTTGTTTGCTGTGATGGAAAAAGTAAAGTTGGGAAAAGACTTTATAAGAATGATGAAGGTGATATATACTGAACAGCGAGCTAAGCTATGTGTTAATTCAGATTTAATGGAGCAAATGGTTATCAGCAAAGGTACAAGACAAGGTTGCCCTCTATCCCCATTGCTATTTATAATGACTCTAGAAATTTTGTTGTTTCAAATAACAGAAGATAAGGAAATAGAGGGGCTAAAATTGAAAGGATGGATTTATAAATATAGAGCCTTTGCAGATGATGTGATGTTTATTACTGAAAATCCAATACAAGTATTACCATTGTTATTGGAAAAAATCAGAGAATATGGTGACCTTGCTGAGTTTTACATAAATAAAGAAAAATTGCAAATTTTAAGTAAAAATTTATTATTGTGCAAACAGAAAGAACTTCAAAATGCAACTGGATGTGAAGTCACCTCGAAAGTAAGATATTTGGGTGTAGAGATCACGATGAAAAATATAGATCTGTTTAAAAATAACTACGTATGTTAAACTTTGATGTAAAATTGAAGCCGATATGTTGAAATGGAATAAACTGAACTTGTCTCTTTTGGGCAGGATAGCTACCATAAAAATGAATGTCTTACCAAGAATGTTGTTCCTCTTCCAAACAATTCCAATTGTGAAAGATGTTAAACAATTCAATAGATGGCAAAAAAAGATCTCTGAATTTGTATGAGCAGGGGGAAAAAACCAAGAATCAAAAGGAAAATACTAATTGATACGAAAGAACGAGGAGGTTTTCAACTGCCGGATCTTAAATTATATCATGAAGCAGTATGTTTAGTATGGCTCAAGGACTGGATAAACTTCTCCAACCAGAAGTTATTGGTGTTAGACCCATGGTAGACACATGAACTGAACTGCAGACCATAAACTAAAAAGTCCATACAAACATGTTCAGTTTGTGGTGCAATAGAACAGCTCTCCAGTATGCTCTCTCCAGTATGCTAGAGAAACCAAACTCACACAGGAGCTCTACCTCACTCTCCTCTACCTTCCCTCCAAGTTTGGTGAGGATTGGATTTATGGGGTCCAACTTACAGCACCCCAAATGAGATGACCCCAGGAAAATGCCTTCTAGAGAAATGAAAGGTTCAGGTTCAGGAGAGTTTAGAACAGCCCCTGACAGTTGAACACCAAAGGGTGCAATAATGTATATAGACATGGTGGCTCAAGGCTCTGAGCCATTCACAGGAGGAGTGGGAGATAAATCAGTGAAAATAAATAAATAAATAATATGTAGACATGGTGGCTCAAAGCCTTGAGTCCAAGCCTGATGTCCAAATGCTAAAGCATACAACAACATATGTAGATGTGGTGGCTCAAAGCCTTAAGACTAGGAATAAGGCCTGTTGTGAAGAAAAAGACAATGGACTCTAGAAAGAGATTCTGGGTGAGTGCTCTCCCACCCTTGCTGTCTTCCCCCCATTCAAGTGAAGGCATTCATTCCCACCTCCACTTCAAGGGAGGTAATCTCTGGCATCTGGAAAGCAGTCGTAATTCTGAGTGATATCCAGCCCTCACCTGGAGATTGACAACAATGGTTCTCCAGGAAAAAATGGCTGGTTTGGAAGGTGGAGTCTATGGCACTGTACCTGTCTGAGGTCCCACCCCTCCTCAAATCATATCCTCTCCACGTTCCACCTTTCAAATCTCCAGGAATTTCCCAATTTAAAGTTGACAACTGCTAGAAATCTAAAGTAATAAAATAAGTCACACTGGCTGTCATGAGGGGGGTGCAGCTGAACAGGAGCAAGCAGCCAAACCTAGTTAAGTCATGCCAGTCAGGAGGCATCAAGTCACCCGGAGGGAGCTGCCAGGCCTAGGGTAATTAACCTCCAAGTGGAATGTGAAGATCTGGGATCACAACTGAACTCCAGACAACAGACCTCTCTCCTCATGGAGAAAATAACTGCTTTGCAGGGTGGACTCTATGGCATTATATTCTGCTGAGGGCTCTCCCTTTACTGACGGAAACAACTTTGGCTGCCTGGCAACAGTTTCTGGCTAGCAGTTTCCCTAGTGGTCCAATCCCCATCTGTTCTGTGGTGAAGCTGAGGGGAGGAGGGAGGGAGTGACAGGAAAGAGGTGGCCTGCCATGCCCTCTGAGGAAATGCTTCATGGGGTCACAGTAGAGTGGCAGCCCTTTCTGAGGCTGGGTAATGGAGAGGACACAGAGAAGCATCAGAGATGTGTCTGTCTCTGAGGTAATACTGTTTTTTTGCAGCTTGTTCAGTGTTCCCAGTCCTGGAGGAGGTGGGGGACAGGGAAAGCAGCCAGTGGGAACCCAGAGGTGGTGACTGATGCATGGTGGGCCAATGGTTTGTTGAGTGTACCTGTCAGCCAATGAGAGCATTTGGCCACCACCAAAGGGGAATTGTTATCTATGATGATAGTGGCTCAAAGCCCTGAGATGTATATAGATGTGGTGGCTCAAAGCCCTGAGTCCAACCCTGACATGCAACCCCCAAAGTGTGCAAGAATATTATGTAGACTTGATGGCTCAAAGCCTAGAGATGTTGTAGTTGTGGTTCAAAGCCCTGAGATATATGTAGATGTGGTGGTTTGAAGCCCTGAAACATATGTATATGTGGTGGCTTGAAGCCCCAAGTCCAGACCTGACACCCAAACCCCATATGGTGCAAGAATATATGTCAACATGGTGGCTGGAAGCCCTGAGTCCAACCTTGACACCCAAAGACCAAAGCATGCCCACAGTGCTCATGCCCCCCATCCAGGGCTGATACACACAGCCAGGATAGAAAGGCAGACACCCCCAAAGTTTCAACAGGGCATTTTCAAAGTACCCCTCTGGCAGCTGGGAGGGTATAAGGGTACTAGGGTACTAGCTAAGGCTTACTCACACAAAGGCTGCAGGCCACACCGACCAACAGGGGTGTATTATTCTACTCTGGCACTAGGTCCAGAGCACACCCATCCATCTCAGTGAATTCTTCTATTCTGAGGATAAATGGAAACACATTAGAAGCTGAAAGGGTCACTGTCCTGATTGCCAGCACATAGCAGGCACACAGAGGCAATTTCTATGGGTGTTTTCGCACTCACGTTTTACTGGCGCCACGACCCTCCTGACGCCGGCGAATCTGCATGGATTTCGCACCAGAAGCGCCGGCGCACCCAGAAGCGCCGGCTACTTCCGTCGCTAAGCCAGCGCAAACGGAAATCGCAAAGATGCAGGAAAACGTTTGCGCTGGCTTAGCGACGGAAGTAGCCGGCGCTTCTGGGTGCGCCGGCGCTTCTGGTGCGAAATCCATGCAGATTCGCCGGCGTCAGGAGGGTCGTGGCGCCAGTAAAACGTGAGTGCGAAAACGGCCTATGTGTCAGAGTTTATAAAGCAATTCCAGGGCCAGGCATCAAAATACAGTTCCAAGGTTCCAGCACAGAACAGGCAACACTCACAGCTTCAAGCCCAAATGGAAATCCAAGAACAAGGATACACAGGTACAGGTCAGGGTCAGAAATGTAGAAGTTAATCCAGAGCACAGACAGCGAGGTCAGTTGTTAACTGGCAAGTTGCTTCTACACAGCCACTCATTTCTCTGTTGCTTTTAAGCACCATACTGGTCAGCAGCCTGTACAGAGTCATGTGCATGCTAGCTCCCTCAGATCTGCTCCTGAAAGCACTCATCCTCACTGCTGGTGGTGGGACAGTGCTGTGCTGCTAGGTGAGCACTGCATGTTTTGTCTCCGCATCTTCCTCCTATGATACTCCCAAGGTTCTGGTGACTGAGGGGGAGGTGAACTGACTGGAACTTGACTCTCTGTTGCCAGCTCAGGGCTGGGGGGCTAAGAGACCATTGTACTGGTTCCTGGCTGAGGATCTATGTCTGGCCCCTCCGAGACTGCCTATTTCTGCAGCGCCTCTGCCACTGGCTGTGGGTTGAGGTCAGGTCCACTGGCATCCTCCTCCTATTCAGAGGAGTCTGCAGTATCTCTTTGCTCTGCTGAGCTTGGCTGGTCCATAACAGCCACTCCTCTAGTCTAAAAAGACAGAAGCACAGAAAGGCACACAAGGCATCCCCAGAGTTTCTATGGGAGAGCTCCAAAATAATCTCACAGCAGCTTGGCAGACCCCCCCACCCCAGCAAAACACCAGAAGAAAGGGAAGCATGTCCACAATGCTCCCCCCCACCAGGGCTGAAATATACAGGTCCAGAGCACACCACACCATCACCTTGGGTGTATTTTTCTACTTAGCAAAGGAATGGAATCCCCACCCCAAAGCCTCCAAAGGCAGGTTCCAAAAGACAGACAGAATGTGGTGACATTTCCAGATGGTGGCCTGGAGATGGGACCCCACTATTGGAGCAAGTGGGAGGCACAGTTGCTTTCACAGTCCTGAGTCCAACCAAAACCAGTGTACAATAACACAGGGGGGTTTTGGTAGAAAAAAACCCAGCAGGAACTCATTTGCATATTGGGCCACACCCTGGGATGTCACCACTGTTTTACATAGGGCTTTTTTGTAGAAAAAGCCCAGCAGGAATTCATTTGCATATTAGACCACACCCCATGATGCCTAGCTAACCAGAACTGCGTTCCTGTGTGTTCTTGCTCAAAAAAAGCCCTGCAATGACATATACAGACATGGTGGCTTGAAGCCTTGAGTCCACCCTTGATACTCAAACCCCAAAGTGTGCTCACAACACTCACACTGCCCCCCAGGCTAAAACATACAAAAATATTCTAAGTCAGATGGAAAGGCAGACACCCTCAGAGTTTTGAAGGGCCCCCCCAAAGTACCCTCACAGCATCTGGAGAGTATGAGGGTACTCAGCCAAGAACCCAACAAGGAAGAATTGATTGAAGAAGTGGAAATAGTGGGCACCCTGGGGAGTAGTGACCATGTGATTTTGGAATTTACAGTCTTAGGGGAGGGAAAAGCTACACGTAGTCGGACTTATAGGGTGGACTTCAGAAATGCAAACTTTGACAAACTCAGAACTATGCTGGGTAAAATCCTATGGTCAGAAATACTTAGAAAGAAGGGGGTTCAACAGGAGTGGGAGTTTCTTAAAAGCAAAATACTGAAAGCTGCAATCACAGACAATTCCTATGACAACAAAAAATTGAAAAAGCCTAAAGAAGCCGAGGTGGCTCCATAAACAGCTCTCTAAAGGCTTGAGAAATAAAAAAGACTCCTTTAGGAATTGGAAAAGGGGCCTTATAACCATGGATGAATATAAACAAATCACCAGTGCTTCTAGAGAAAACGTTAGGAAAGCTAAAGCTCAGTATGAGCTTAGGCTGGCCAATGATGCTAAAAGTAACAAAAAAGGGTTCTTTTCTTATGTTCAGAGTAAGAAAAAGAGCAAAGACCCATTGCAAGGGCAGGAAAGTGAAAGTGTAAGAGGTAGTGAAGAGAGGGCGGAACTGCTCAATTCCTACTTTTCCTCAGTCTTCTCTTCTGAGGGAAATGGTGCTCAACAAGGCAAAAACAGAACATATAAGGAAGATATGAAGTTCCAACCTAGGATCAGCATACATAAACACCTAGTTTCTTTAAATGAAAGTAAGTCCCCAGGGCCAGATGAATTGCATCGAAGGGTTCTAAAAGAGCTTGCAGATGTAATTTCTGAACCTCTGGCTAATATTTTTGAGAATTCTTGGTGAACAGGAGTGGTGCCAGAAGATTGGAGGTGGGTGAATGTTGTCCCCATCTTCAAGAAGGGGAAAAAGGAGGATCCAGGGAACTACCGACCCGTCAGCTTGACATCTATACCTGGAAAAGTTTTAGAACAAATCATCGAACAGTTGGTCCTGGAATGTTTAGAAAGGATGGCTGTGATTACTAAGAACCAGCATGGGTTTCTCAAGAACAAGTCATGTCAGACTAACCTGATCTCTTTTTTTGATAAAGTGACTACCTCGCTTGGATCATGGGAATGCTGTAGATATCGTTTATCTTGATTTCAGTAAGGCTTTTGATAAGGTTCCACATACTATCCTTGTTGCCAAGTTGTTAAAATGTGGTTTGGATCCTGTTACCTTTAGGTGGATCTGTAACTGGTTGACAGATCGCACCCAAAGAGTGCTTGTGAATGGTTTCTCATCCTCTTGGAAAGGAGTGACAAGTGGAATGCCTCAAGGATCTGTCTTGAGACCTGTTTTGTTCAACATCTTTATAAATGATTTGGATGAAGGAATAGAGGGAATACTTATTAAATTTGCAGATGATACTACATTGGGAGGAGTTGCAAATACAATAGAAGACAGAAACAGCATGACCTTGACAGGCTGAAAAACTGAGCTAAAACCAATAAAATGAATTTGAACAGGGATAAATGTAAAGTTCTGCATTTAGGTAGAAAAAATCCAATGCATGGTTATAGGATGGGGGAGTCTTGTCTTAGCAGTAGTATGTGCGAAAAGGATCTAGGGGTCTTAGTGAACCATACGCTGAACATGAGTCAACAGTGTGATGCGGTGGCTAAAAAGGCAAACGCAATTTTGGGCTGTATCAACAGAAATATAGTGTCCATATCATGTGATTTGATGGTATCACTTTGCTCTGGTAAGCCATGTCAGACTAACCTGAAATCCTGGAATATTGTGTTCAGTTTTGGGCACCACATGCTTTCCCTTACACTTCATTTTTATAACCTTTTATCTTGTTAGGGCAATAAAGATTTTGTTAAAGATTCTCCTTAGGTATATACAACAGACAGAAAGACTGATAACAGATGGGCATTGTGGGGCAGGCAGGAGGTGTTCCAAATCAGGCCAGCTCAAAAAGAGCCATCCCAAAACCTCCACATGCTCCCCCACGAGGCAGTTCTATCCTGCTGTGAGGCGGTTTGGAGCGATCAGACAGGAGGATGCCTCAGAGGCCAGACCCTTCTTTTTTTCCCCCACAAACACTCAAGCTCTCCGGGGGGGGGGCGGGGGGAGCCGGAAGCAGCTTGGGGTGGCTTGGTGGTTTCACACGCCAAGGCACCTCACTTGGACCTTCCAATTCCAAACAGCAAGAAGGTGACTGGCAAACAGCTTAAAAATTTGCTATCACATCCTAAATGGTAGCTTTTTAAGCTGCTCTCCAGAGGATGGGGTGAATATGGGATGGGGGTGGGTGTCAGATGTTGCCGTTTGGAGGGATTTTTCTGGTCAATGTCAGAGGTGTTTCTGAGTTGGCCCAAAGTGCCAATCTGTAAGCAGCCAATGGCCCTGTTCACACAGCATGTTGAGTCCATGTTAAACTCACTCGGTTCTATTCCAAATGTCTTTGTTTCGGATATTATCGATCAGACTGCCATACTACAATTTGAATCACTTCACGGTGAAACTGTCTTCTGCCATCCACACAATGGCACCATGCAGTTCTTTTTCTCCCCACTATTATGCACATGCGCGCATTATGTGCATGCATGCATTATGTGCACATGCACATAGGGTAAAACATTATGTGGTTATGCAGTTATGCACATATCACTAAGTAGTAAAAAAAAATTGTGACCGTAAACCAGATGTCTGAGGCTCCTTTTTCTCTGGGACAGCCTTCAGACATCCGGAAGTTGGTTAATATCGCAGCAGAACTATCCAGACTGAGAAACTATGAGGTGAAACCGGAGAACTCAAAAAACACTGCAAAGGAGCAGGTAACAAAATAATCCGGTTCCAATAAGGATTTGGGGAGAGGGGGGGCTACCAGTAGTTAATATCGGGAGGCAGCTGTTGCTGTCTGATCAGCCACTTTAAATTTGGAAGGAAACAGCAGCGAAATCTGATTATACTGTGTGTCTGAACAGGGCCAATGAGTCCCAAATAATTGTCCCCTGAACATATGTAGGGTTCTATATGTGTAAAGAGTACTCTACATGTGACAAGCCCTACACTGGGACTGATTCAAGTAACAAACTTTATGATGTCTCTATCATAGATTTATAAGAAAGACTAAAATAGATTTTGTGTTGGTCTAACACAGCAAAAAAATCTCCTGAACTTTAACATAAATGAGATAACTGTTTTGATTCCTGTTCTCAGAACAAAAAAAATCACATATTTTCTTGATATTGCTTTGGTATTTGGATGTTATAATAAGGTTTTACTTCTTTGGTAAGATATTAGAGTCTTACTGCTATAGAATACTATTTTGTTTTATGGCTTTTTGCTGTTTTCTTTCATTGTTTTTGCTTTTAATTTTTGCAGGCTATCATGGAAATCATTGACAATACTGCTTTAACAGCACTATCAGTGAAGTCTGATTAGAAATGGGATGAGGTTACAATCCTTGTAGATGTTTTCCTCTCACAGCATTTCAGTTAAAAGAATACAGAGATGCTTGTTTAATAAACAGGATACTAAATAGATGAAATGCTAGTTTTGTAAATATTTAAGAATGTTCTGTCAGAAATAACCAGACATTCAGTAGTAAGTGTCTTCCACACGGGACCTTAAGTTTTGCTGTTGTACATGATAATCTGAAAATATGGTATTTTGTGTTCATATTGGCTTTTAAAATACAGCAATTAAGAAACTCACCCATCATCACAAAGGTTGCTGGTATCAGGACAAGATGTTAGATACAGGTCTCTAGGGCTGTAGGGTTTCTATTTTTCTGTGGAATCATCTTTTTTTCTACATGTGCAACAGAAAATCTATTGAATTTTGACTGAGCAGTCTGGAAGGATAAACTGTCTAGAGAATGTTTTGTCTTTTGAAAACTGTTAACTTTAAAAACTCCTAAGAAACCGTGGCTTGATGCTGCCTTTCACTTAGGAGTAAAATCTGTGCAGTTCAGTATGCCTTCAGGTGAAGGGAGAAAAAAAAGATGTGTCATATCAATGTGTGTGTGACAAAATGTGAAAATTGCCATTCTAAATTATTTCTGAATGAAATTTCTAGTGCCTTGCTAAAAATTTCTGTCTTAAAGTATCTTGAAGACCTTCATTTACAATTCTTTTCTTTCTTCCCTCGCTAACTGAAGGCTTTAACAGCAAAAAGCAGAGGGAAGCAATCTATGTTTAAGGAATGCCAATAAGTAAGGAGTAAGCCAACATGGAGCTAACATTTTCCATATATTTCTGACTTTCTCAAATTTTTTATTATAGACTCATTATAATTACTACCTGTTCCAACAGGTAAGTGTACCATAATAACAAATCAAAAACAACGCAACTTAAAAATATCTCATATGTTACCATTCCACACCACTTAATTTATATATATATATATATATATATATATATATATATATATATGTCTATTTATATTTTCTATTTTTTTATAGCAGAGGAATAATTAAGCTTAACAATGCTGCTTTCCCTAACAGATTTTTAAAACTTAATACCACAAGCATTCAATATAACTTCTTATTTTCCTTCTTCTTCTATATCTTGATTATTCCTTCTACTCTCAAAAAAAAATCCATAAAGAATAAATTTTAACTATATATCTCAGTCCCTGGAGACCTTAAAATTTAAGGTCAAGAAGAAACTCTTCTTTCTTCACCTGGACTGAATTAAACAAGGAGGGATGTTACCCAGGTGCTCTCACCAGCTGACCCCACCCAGCCTTTAATTCTGAAAGAAAATCAATAAATATAAATTATAAGTTTCTTCAGCTTTTCCCTTTTCTTGTTGCTTCAGTGTCTTTTAAATAGAGTCCATATTTTCTTCCAGATTGACATGAACTTCCTCAGTATACGCACGGGTTGTCCTTGAAGGAACGAGAGGAGAGCATTCCTTTCTCTTATTAACTCTTGATGTAGGAGAGGAGGGAATTAATTTAGCGAGTAATATCTCACTCGAGGCTGCATCATAAGCTGTAAACGAAGTGGAGCCTTTTTGGACACATAGTTTGCCTGATTGTAGCCATTTATATTTAATTTTTAAGTCCTGCAATTTGGCAGTTGTGTCCTTAAGGTCTCTTCTGATTCTTAAAAATTCAGGAGGAAGATCCGGAAAGACCTGAATCTTTAACCCCTGGTAGTCCAAGCCTCCTCTCTCCCTAGCCTCTGCAAAGACTCTTTGCCTCATTCTATAATCCTTGAACTGCACCACAATATCTCTGGTATAAGACGAATTGTCTTCACATACCTTGCCAACATGATATGCTTTCTGAATGAGTGGGAGAATTTCGACTTCCAGGTGGGTTACTTCAGCAAGCCAATTTGCCATGAATATATATAAGTCCATTTCAGCTTCCACATCTGATTTAAAACCTCTAAATTTTAAGCACAGCTCCCGGCTACGAAAGTCCATTGTTAAAACTCGTTCCCTCGTCCATGCATCTGAAGTCGTCTCTTGAGCTTTTTTTAACGCTTCTTGTGCGGTCTGGGTTGCCTGTTTACAAGAATTCTCTAATTCATCCAGACGCTGACACATTGGTTGAAGCATAGAAGTTATGTCCTCTCGTATTTCTTGTCTTAATTTAGACATAGCTTCAGACAATAAATTCACAGTGAGAGGGCTATCTTCAGTTTCTGGTTCCTCATCTCTCCCCAACCTTGCGTGGGAGGTGGACGGCTGTTCCAAGAAATTAGTTAAAAGCTGAAAGCTTTTTTCCTTCTGCTTGGTTTTTTCCCCCCCTTTCGGAGGCATCTTTCAAAAGTTCAAAAAATATAGTTAAAGGGGTGAAAAAAGATATAACTTTGGAGACAGCTGGGAGAGCGTTAGGCAAAAGCTCCTGACCGGATATTGGTCAGAGCCACACACACACACCCCCAATCGTCCTTTTTCCATATATTTCTACACCAAGAAAACTTCCCTAAGTGTGAAGAATAGTGTGGATGTTTCAACCATTTTTAAAGACACATGTAAGAAACATTTTGCATAGCCATCCATAGCCCATGGAAAAGAGCAGATTCACACATTAAATTGAAACAGCAAAGTAGGATTCCCCCAACATAGTGTCCATGAACCTTATGGTTCCTGCCAGTACTTCCCCTAGTGCCAACCAAGCTTTTCAGAAAGTAGGTTGGGCCTTTGTACAACAGGGCTTGTTATTGGCTGCCCTCATTCAAGTGAAAGGGTTTTTCATAGGTACAGTAGCAGCAACAGCCTTTGGAGAATTAGGAAAACTAGTAGGAATCCACGCTTGTGGTCTCATTCTTCCTTCAGGCTTTCCTTCTTTTTTATTCCCCTTTCTCTTCCCCCCCCCTCCCTCCCACAGGCTTTCTTTCACTTTATTCCCCTGTGGTTCTTTTGAGGGAGGAGGGAGGTACTTGGTTCCATCTCCTGTGGCAGACATTTTAGGGTGGCACTGAGCACCCCCTTCCCTCTTAAGATTCCAAAGGTTCAAAAAGCTTGGGGGACTCTGATGTAAAGGGATGACAACCCAGCACAATTCTCATCAGACCATTTCTTAGATGCTATTTTCATCACACTGTAGATATATCAATAATACCCACACTGATGGAATGAGAAACTTTTTGCTACTCAGCCAAATCCACTGAATTCACAGAGCAGTTCCCCTCACTAAACCAGATCTCTTACTTTTATTTTCCCATATCAGACCTCAGGGTTCATTCCCAGGTTGCTTGGCTCACTCGATGATCAGATATTTTCAATTAATAATTTCAAATGTTGGCATATTAGAATCATATTCCATGGGTTAGATCAGGACTTTAGTGTATGCACACTTACATTGCTATACTTATAAATATTTCTTTGGTCACTGAGTTTTTTTGGCCAATGTGTGACACAGTGTTGGACTGGAGGAGCCACTGGCCTGATCCAACATGGCTTCTCTTATGTTCTTCTTATGTTCTTATATATTCCCATATTTTTTTGAGAATGCATATTGCTCACCTATTGAGTACATATGTGTTTCCAGCAACATAAATGAATTTTCTTCCCATCTGAAGTATGGTAGTGCTTAGTGCAGGGATGCCAAACATGCGACTCAGTGGCCAACTCAGGCCCTCAGCGAGCTCCTATCAGGCACCTGAGCAACTGGATGTAATCTGCTTCCTTCTCTCTCTCTCTTGCTTCCTTCTGCATCACAGCTTGCATTGCAAAGCATGCTCAATTACGCAAGAGCTACAGAACAAAGCCTCTATTTTCTCCATCGGCTGAGGCTCCTCCCTTGGGGAGGAAGTGGGAAGGGAGAGCTTGCTTTGCCAGACTCTTTCAATCGCATAGCAGAGCTACTGAGCCAAGCCTCTCTTTATTCTATTGGCTGAGGCTCATCCCCCCGTCCCGTCCCCTGGGGAAGGAAGGAAAGGGCCAGAGCCTCCTTTGCCTAGTTCCCTGGATTCTATGGGAGAGATACAAAGAAAGCACCTTTAACAACGAGTGCTAACGTTTTAAACAGGTTTTAAGGATGTTTTTTTTAAAAAAAAAATCTTTAATTGTGTGTGACTGTGTCCTTTATAAAGTTCATATCTCTGAAACCTAATCTTATATAAGTACACACATGACCCTGCCCAACATGGCTTGGCTCAACAAGGTCTCATTTATGTCAGATCCAGTCCGCATAACAAATGAGTTTCACAACCCTGGCTTAGTGCTTCTAAGAAAAGCACAGAGATAGCCATATCTGTGCATAACCACATCTATTTTATACTAAATAAGCAAAAGCAAAGAGGTGATGAAGAACAAACAGAAAGTATCTCTTGCAATCATTTGCTAAATTCATGGGAAGTGTGGGAAACTAGCAAAGAAGAAGAAAGGGAAATATTCACAAGAAGCATCTCAGTGACTAAATATGCACATAATGTAGACCATCAGATTTTTTTTTTTAAACCCTAATAAATATGGATGAGGGTTGTGGAACAAAGAGTGGGAGAAGTTTGTCCCTGAGTTTAGTAGTGCAAAGATACATAATGGTAAACATGAAATCTTCCCCTTCCCCCTGATTTTATTATACAAATGTGGAAGTAGAATACAAGTTGTGACAAGAGCAGGATACAAATGCTGTATACAACCAAAACTCTCTTTAATAGGGGGGGAATGCATTTTGTGGTTTCACACTACCAGTGGATAAGAACCAGTTCAGAGAGCAGTCCAATTTTGAAGAGAAACATACACCCAGATTTTGAAAGGAAATATTTCTCTTTTTCCCACTTTCCCTATAGACTTGCTTTCCTTGTCTTTCTGATTTTTAAAAAAGAGACATTCACAGCACATCTGGGTAGCCAATCTGGAGAGGGGAGCAGCCTGCTTTATTCAGCTGCACCCTGTCACCTACAGAACTTTTGATGCAGCTGACCTACTCACCCCCCATATGGGCAGCATGGTACTAGCCAGTCACTACATCAAGGGCAAAACAGGAATCAAGGGGTGCCAGGTTGGCCAAGTCCAAAGCCCTTTTTTTGCCTGCTCTGTGCTGCCCTGTGCTGTCTATGTGGACAGGGTTTTTCCTTGTTGAATAGGACTGGGTGTAAAACTGGTTAGGCCACAACTAGTTGGCAGGAATAGAATGGATTGCTCAGGATAATTAGGGCTAATCAGCAGGCATCCTGAAACATCTGAGTTTCATTGCCTTCATGGTGCTCTTTAAAATTTACTTGTGCTCAGATTAATTTGCTTCCCTTAGGACACTGAATAATCATAAAATAATAACTGTTCCTTTTTAGCTTTGAGATAAATTTACAGTGGAAGGGACAGTGTTCACTGCTTCAGAAATTAGGCTATTCAGAAAATAACTTGGATTGGAATACTAGTGAGACTCTCTAAGGACTGATCAAACTGTCTCAGAAGAACAGTGAGTGAGTTAAGTACAGTACCATAGAATTCTCTTTCTAGCTACCTTGCTGGCTGCTGTTCGGAGTACTTTAGGAAAGCATAACCCCAGCCATTGAAAAGTAACTCTCAGGCAGACAAGTTATGTAGAAGAGGAAATTTCAGCAGGTTCTCTTTTTCTTCTCTTCAGCACAAAGATAGTACCAGCTGCACCAGCCAAAACCTACTTTCTGCACAACTATTTAAAGTACCAGTTCTCTTTACCTTAATAAAGGTGTACATTGAGAATTAAAGCTGCTGCCATTCAAAGCGATTCTTGACTGACAGCTTTGACCCCACTAGTTTGTCTCCTCTGCTGCTTTAGTAATATAGTACTTTGACAAAGAGTGGAATGAGAATTCAAAAGTAATAAACAGGCATTATATCCTTTTCTCCAGAGCATTTCTACTCTTCACTGGAATAGTTTGATAAGAAAGTTCCCTTTTGTTCACTACACTACTCTATTTTAATTGTTCATGAAGGATTATTGGGTTAGCAGAGTGTTCAAGTCATATAAAGCAACAGAGTTCATCTGGTTTGTGTCTGCTGACAAGAAACAAAGTTACAAACCGTCTCTTTATCTTTGCAAAACTAATATGAGTCATTTATTGTAAGGAACTCCATTCTAGATAGGATGAAGTAGACATAGGATTCTAATCCAGTTTAACTAGCTAGGATGGATAGAGATGGAGGAAGCATGCCTCACCCTCAGGGCTTTTTTTGAGCAGGAACACACAGGAATGCAGTTCCAGCTGGCTTGACATCAGGGGATGTGACCTAATATGCAAATGAGTTCCTGCTGGGCTTTTTCTACAAAAAAAGCCCTTCCTACTGTCATGGTGTCAAGATGGAGAAGAGAAGAACAGTGTGGAGAGAAGATATCAAACCAGAAGGAAGGAAGATTCCCTGGAAGTAGCAATCTACAGTGTGGAGAGAAGATATCAACCAGAAGGAAGGAAGATTCCCTGAAAGTAGCAATCTGCACATCAAAGGGATAGCATCAGAGCCATAGAAAGGAAGGTCAGTCAGTGACCTAGCCTATCTTTCTGGCTCTCTTATAGTCCCCCTCTGAAGTCTAAGGCTAAGAGGCAGCACAAAGTTCTTCACTTCCTGTGAAGCTAGCACACAGAATATTGTGACATAGCTAAGACTTATCTGGGTTTCGTCCAGTAACCTCACTCCACAATTATAATAAAAAATTATTTACAAAAACATAGACAAAAAATTAAAAGAAAAGGGATAGGTACACAATTTAGCAAGAAAAACAACAAACCTAACTAGCTAACTACTCACAATGATGATGATGATGATGATGATATTGGATTTCTATCCCGCCCTCCACTCCGAAGAGTCTCAGAGCGGCTCACAATCTCCTTTACCTTCCTCCCCCACAACAGACACCCTGTGAGGTGGGTGGGGCTGGAGAGGGCTCTCACAGCAGCTGCCCTTTCAAGGACAACCTCTGCCAGAGCTATGGCTGACCCAAGGCCATGCTAGCAGGTGCAAGTGGAGGAGTGGGGAATCAAACCCGGTTCTCCCAGATAAGAGTCCGCACACTTAACCACTACACCAAACTGGCTGTTCATCATTCTTGAGGACAAGCAGAGTCTCCAGCAGAAAAGTGGAGCTTAGGAAGCTAACTGGATTTCTATCTAGCCATTCTTATAAAACTAGCCTCAACTCATTAACCCCTTAAACCTATCATGAGGCTGCCTCCCAAGATACAGGAACTGACAACTCACTTGACATTTCTCAGGTGCAGCTTATTAGGAAATCAAGCGGCCTAAGCAAAGGGCTTTGGAGAGAAACCAGCTTGTAAAAGTGACAGCATAAGAACATAAGAGAAGCCATGTTGGATCAGGCCAATGACCCATCCAGTCCAACACTCTGTATCACACAGTAGCCAAAAATTTTATATATATATATATATATTAGACACACTGTGTCTAATAGCCATTGATGGACCTCTGCTCCATATTTTTATCTAACCCCCTCTTAAAGCTGGCTATGCTTGTAGCAGCCACCACCTCCGGAGGCAGTGAATTCCACATGTTAATCACCCTTTGGGTGAAGAAGTACCTCCTTTTATCAATTCTAACCCGACTGCTCAGCAATTTCATTGAATGCCCACAAGTTCTTGTATTGTGAGAAAGGGAGAAAAGTACTTCTTTCTCTACTATCTCCATCCCATGCATTATCTTGTAAACCTCTATCATGTCACCCCGCAGTCGACGATTCTCCAAGCTAAAGAGCCCCAAGCATTTTAACCTTTCTTTGTAGGGAAAGTGTTCCAAACTTGTAATCATTCTAGTTGCGCTTTTCTGCACTTTTTCCAATGCTATAATATCCTTTTTGAGGTGCGGCGACCAGAATTGCACACAGTATTCCAAATGAGACCGCACTATCGATTTATACAGGGGCATTATGATACTGGCTGATATGTTTTCAATTCCCTTCCTAATAATACCCAGCATGGCATTGGCCTTTTTTATTTCAGTCGCACACTGTCTTGACATTTTCAGTGCGTTATCTACCACGACCCCAAGATCTCTCTCTTGGTCAGTCTCTGCAAGTTCACACCCCATCAACTTGTAATTGTAGCTGGGATTCTTGGCCCCAAGGTGCATTAATTTGCACTTGGCCACATTGAACCTCATCTGCCATGTTGATGCCCACTCACCCAGCCTCAACAGATCCCTTTGGAGTTCCTCACAATCCTCTCTGGTTCTTACCACCATGAACAATTTAGTGTCATCCGCAAACTTGGCCACTTCACTGCTTACTCTCAACTCCAAATCATTTATGAACAAGTTAAAGATCATGGAACCCAGTACTGAGCCCTGCGGCACTCCACTGCTTACCGTCCTCCACTGCGAAGACTGACCATTTATACTCACTCTCTGCTTCCTATTAATTAACCAGTTTTTGATCCACAAGAGGACCTGTCCTTTTACTCCATGATTCTCGAGCTTACTAAGGAGCCTTTGATGAGGAACTTTATCAAAAGCTTTCTGGAAGTCAAGGTAAAAAATATCTATCTCCTTTGTCCACATGTTTGTTCACCCCCTCAAAGAAATGTAACAGGTTAGTGAGGCAAGATCTTCCTTTACAGAACCCATGCTGAGTCTTCCTCAATAACTCGTGTTTATCAATGTGCCTACTCATTCTGTCCTTGATAATGGTTTCTACCAACTTTCCCGGTATTGAAGTCAGACTAACTGGCCTGTAGTTACCCGGATCTCCGCTGGAACCCTTTTTAAAGATGGGGGTGACATTTGCTACCTTCCAGTCCTCAGGAACGAAGGCAGATTTCAATGAAAGATTACATATTTTTGTCAGGAGATCCACAAGTTCATCTTTGAGTTCTTTCAGAACTCTTGGATGTATGCCATCCGGACCTGGTGACTTATTAGTTTTTAATTCATCCATCAGTTGTAGGACCTCCTCTCTTGTCACCTCAATCTGGCTCAGGTCTTTCAACACCCCTTCCAATAGAAGTGGTTTCAGAGCAGGCAAACACTTCTCATCTTCCACAGTGAAGACGGAGGCAAAAAATTTATTTAGCTTCTCAGCCAATTCCCTATCCTCCTTCAGTAATCCTTTGACCCTATCCCTATCCTCCTTCAGTAATCCTTTTTATTGTTGGTCTTTATATTTTTTGCAATATGCTCCTCATAGTCTCTTTTTGCCTGCCTGATCACAGTCTTGCATTTGATTTGCCATTGCCTGTTCCCTTTTATTAATTTCACTTGGACTAGCTTTCCACCGCTTAAAGGAGTCCTTCTTACCTTTTACAGCTTCCATTACTTTGTTTGTTAACCATGCAGGCCTTTTCTTATACCTGTTTGTACCTTTCCTAACTTGTGATATATATTTTATCTGGGCTTCTAGGATTGTAGTTTTAAATCGCCTCCAAGCTTCCCCAAGGGTTTTGACTGTATTACCTTTCCTTTCAGTTTCCTCTTCACATGCCTCTGCATCTCAGAGAATTTACCCCTTTTAAAGTTAAACGTGGTTTTGCTGGTCTTTTGGGGCAATTCCCTATTTATACAAATAGTGAAATCAATAACATTATGGTCACTACTCCCAAGCGGTGCGATCACTTTTACATCTCTCATCAGGTCTTGGGCATTACTTAGGACCAAATCCAGGATCGCCCCACCCCTGGTAGGTTCTGTGACCTTCTGCTCCATAGCACAGTCATTGAGAGCATCTAGAAACTCAGTCTCTTTTTCTTGACCAGAACACATATTGACCCAATCAATCTGCGGGTAGTTAAAATCACCTATGACGACACAGTTTTTTCATCTAGCCACCATCTTTAAGCCTTCCATCATATTATAGTCGTCCTCTGTCTTTTGATTTGGTGGGCAATAACAAACTCCCATAGTTAAATTTCCTTTTGGGCCCTCTATTTCAACCCAAAGCATTTCTATAAGGGAGTCTAATTCTCTGACCTCAGTCTTACTGGACCGTATGCCCTCTCTGACATACAGAGCCACCCCACCTCCAACACTTTCCTCCCTATCCTTCCGGTATAACTTATATCCAGGAATCACCGTGTCTCACTGATTCTCCTCATTCCACCAAGTTTCTAAAATTCCCACAATGTCTATGTTTTCTCCCAACACTAAACATTCCAACTCACCAATTTTACTGCAAAGATTTCTAGCATTTGCGTACAAACATCTATAATTTCCTAGGCAAGCTAGGCCTACCAGTTTTCTCCTGCCACCTCGAGACTCTGGCAGGCAGTCCATTCTGTTTGCCACTGTCTCAGTGGACAACTCTGTTCCATTACCCGGTAGAAAAGTATCAGCTAACCCTTCATCTCTTTGAGATGAGTTTTCCCAAACCAGAGACATTTCATCTCCTGTCGGCTTTCCCCCTAGATTTAGTTTAAAAACTGCTCTGCCACCTTTTTGATTTTAAGCGCCAGCAGCCTGGTTCCATCTGGGGACAAGTGGAAACCCTCTTTTTTGTACAGCTCCCACTTGTTCCAGAAAGCATCCCAGTGCCTAACAAACTTAAATCCTTCCTTCTTGCACCATCGTCTCATCCACACATTGAGACTCCTAATTTGTGCCTGTCTCTCCAGCCTGCATTTCCCCACATCGTTGGTGCCAACATGCACCACGACCACCGGCTCCTCCCCAGCACTGTCTATCAGCCTATCTACTACACGTGTAATGTCTGCTACCTTCGCACCAGGCAGGCAAGTCACCATGCAGTCAGTACGCGGTCTACCCAGCTGTCTACTTGCCTAAGGATCGAATTTCAGCACCTGTGAACACAGAAATTAACACATACCCAACAGAGAGATTCCCTTCAAGCTAAATGCTCACTTGACACTTCCAACAGTTCATTCCAGGAAAGAGTTCTGTCCAACATTTACTTCTGTAATATTTATTATTCTTATAGTCCACTTCAGTTCCAAATCTGGAGCTCAGAGCAGCATACATTGTTGCACCCTTAAAAAAAAAATCCTTGCAGCTTCGTAAGTTGTAAGACTGAAACACAGTAATTGGTTCAACATTTCCCAGTATATCTTGGGGTTAAAGAAGGAACCAAACTGAAGTTCTCCACGGTTGAAGAACCAAAAAGATGCTCAGAAATCCATGAGGTGACCTGCAGCTATGGTAAGAGGGATTTAGAGCAGGTTCAGGGACACGGTTGGAAAGTGGTAGGAGAAAGAATGCCTCTTTCCCTCAGCACACTGTAAGAATTTTGTTCTTTTCTGGTTTTGCAAGTATTGCAGTTTTGGCTTTGCATTCTTCTTCTTCCCCACTCCTCCATACCCACCCCTTTCTCCCTTTTTTAATCACCTCTGTTCTTTCCATTTATGTAGGAAATTATTCACGTTATTTTTCAATGTTCTATTTGTATTCTATTTTGTACTGGAAAAATTAAAGTATTTTAAGAAACTAGCACATGCAACCTTTGGGTGAAGCAACACAAAAGAGCAGTAGTTAATTGTGTACTGACTGTGGGCCTTATAATGGCTACAGTGGAATACCCAATTAGTATGTTGATCAGGCAAATTTAATTGCTGCTTTATCAGTTGAGTTAGTCCTTTTCCCTGATAAACTTTAGTGCTAAGCGCTTGTTAGCTTCATTGAGAAAATATTGATTTTTTTCTGTATTTTCTCCACTTAAAATTGGATCAGGTGAAAATGGCAGGAAAAGGATGACTGTACCACTGTGCAGGGATGTCTGTGCATTCTGTGACTAATGGCAAGCTGTATCTATAGCCTCAGTGGGGATACATTTTTGAATGGGTGCTTGTGTGCGCTTTATCTACATCGTATATATTTTAGAGGAAAAGCAAGTAACAATGAGTACTGAAAAGACAACTAAAATTTAAACTGGTTTAGATTCCTCCCATCATTGAATCCTATTCTGTTAAAAAAATTACATTAGCATGAAGGAGCTGATTGGAGTGAGAGGCCCCTCCAACATACATTTAACCCTATAAGGAGGATCTAATATGTTTCACAACTTGGAAGTTGAAGGTTCAGAAGAAGCAAGCAAATAAATAACAACATCTGTTCAATCCTTTATGCATTATAATTCTTTGTGACCTTGAGTTCCACAGCAATCTTGTCATACTGGCAGTGAATATACCTCAAAGCATTCTATGAGAAAACACAGAGTCCTATTGTTCTGAATGAAGTCACATGGAAGTCTGACAGATGTTTCCAAATTTTTTCCCATGCCAGAGAAAAAGTATTTTCTTGCCTGAAAAAAGTTTCCCTTTGTAGATGCTATGCTGATTTGGATATACAATGGTGTTACCACAACAGCTATTTTAGTTATATTATGATTCAGAACCCATGGTCTGTGTACTACATTAGGTCTAGGGAGATCTGGGTTCAGATTCTCAATCTTCTATGACAGTAAAGATCAATTTTAAGAAGAGTTACACTGTTCAAAATCCATTGACAACCTATGGTCCTAGTAGAGTGTAACTCTATTTAAGACTGCACTATTAATATTAGTCCTGCCATTTTCTCTCAATCTGCCTCACAGTGTTCTTAAAAGGATGAAATGGGGAGAGGAAAACCTTACAGGTTGCCCTGAGCTCTTTAGAAGAAGAATGAGATAAAAATGTAACTTATTATTATTATTATTATTATTATTATTATTATTATTATTATTATTATTATTATTATTATTATTATTATTATTATTATTATTATTATTATTATTATTATTATTATAGCAGGTTGTAGCCCAAACAAGAAATCTCAGTCTTACCTGCAAAACAATCCATCCATCGTTCTATAGGATATAAAGTATTCTTCATTTTAAGCAATGGCAAGATTCAATCTGAATGCTAATTGTATTATGTAGTTCAGGAATAATATCTTTACTTGAGGCTGCATGATATGAGCTTCATGAGAAGTGGTAAATCTTCCATAAACAGCAAGGATAGAAAAACGAAGCCAATTGCTGCATATGTAACCAAAGTTAGCATTACGTGTGAAAGATTTATTTTAAAATCAAACATGTATCAATATGCTTGCATTTCAAATGACTAATTTCAAATACTGCCAAACAACTCAAGAATAATTGGTTTAAGGATTTAATTTTGTTGCTAAATTTTGTTAAGACAGATCTCAGAGTTTCAGAGAACATGGTGTCAACAAGAGCTGGGAAATTACCAACATGTATTAAACCCATGGGTGCTGTATAATTGTACATAATTTATGCTACATTGCTATTAAACATCATAATAACCCCATAAGAATGAAAAGATCAGATAAAATGTAATAAACACATTAAACCGAATAAATGATATGCATGCAATCAAGCTGAAAAGGGACATGTTTGATTGGCTTAAAACACTGCAAATAATTAAATGTCTGCTCAGTAACATCTTTCTCTAAAAATGCTACTATTTTTGCCAGACAAAATGTTGTCTCAGCTTGATTTATTTTTTTGACATATGGAAAATATGGGAAGAGAATTTAGACAAATCATGCAATTATTTTCCAAGTTTAATCTTGTCATTTTCAGCCTGCAGTCTACAAATGAGACTGTAGTCCTTTCCAAAGCATCTTACAAGATATGAAATGTGCATACTGTAACTACTTCCAGTCTTCTCACTTGAAGGCAGGGGCAGGGTCTACATGTGTGCAACTGTTGGCACATAAGCCTCTCTCAGCATGATCAAAAACCTAGTTGCACTAAAGCTATTGTAGACTGTAGGACATGAGCAATACTATCATGGACTAAATAATTTGAGGTCTGTGGACTCTATTCTTTCGTAATAAAATATTTGAATTTGTCTGACAGTCCTCTCCATTTACCAGCAACATTAACACAATGAAAAATACACCAGCATGTTTCATCACCTCCTATGGTGACAGTATTGTAAGGCTTCAGTATTATTGGGACCAAGAGATCAGTGCCATACAAGAGTACACAGTCAGGATGCATACAGAACAATCAGTGGACTTGCTCTACTTTGGGCACTACTTTGCTTAGAAGTGCAGTGTTGGCATATAATACAGCTTTAAGAATAGCTCAAAATGTGTGATCGGAAGGCCTAGTATGCATAATTGCTCTGCTATGAATGTTGAATGAATGGATTGCTGCAAAAATCAGTATGCAGTTTAAGCAGATGTAGAAATGCTTGTGCTAAAGTTGCAATCCTAATCACATGTCCCACTGCTCAACCAGTTTTGGCAAAATTAAACTGGTATAGTAAAATAAATATGATTGTGAAAAATTTGGGCATTTGGCAAAACAATCAACAATCACTTTACTGTGCACATGGATCTATTCAACCAATGTTCTGATCCATTCAGTCTGTTTTCATTCCCATTTAGTCATTTTGTTTTTTTAACAGAATATCTTCAAGAAGCAGTGGCTCTGTCTTGAAATTCATTCTGTTTATTGTTCTGTCTATTTAAGGCACAGTATTAATTGCAGTAGGCTTTTTGGCCAGAAACCATAAGAGCACATAGGAGCACTCTTTATCAGACCGCAGGTCAAGGTCTATCAAGGTCAATTTGTATACTATTAAGTGACTTGTGGCCCCCATCTATGGATATCTAAATCTGTTAATCAGAGCCACATGGGTGGCTCTGGGGACTCGCCAGACTTGCAGAAAAATCTGAAATGTTTAAATTTCCCTCCAAATCCCCACAATTTTTTTAAAAATGTTGTCTGTGCATACTCTAACAACCTTGCTCAGATGTTGAAATCTGAAGGCTGTGTGGCTTCTTTTATTGAGTCAGTCCATCACATTTTGTATCTTCGCCTTTTTCTGCTGCCCTCAATTTTTCTTGAGTCTTACCTTCTAATAATATTACCCAGGGCTTTTTTTTTTTTTTTTTGAGCAGGAAAGCACAGGAACACAGTTCCAGCTGGCTTGGCACCAGGGGCTGTGTCCTAACATGCAAATGAGTTCCTGCTGGGCTTTTTCTATAAAAAGCCCTGTGTGAAACAATGGTGATGTTATGGGGTGTGGCCTAATATGCAAATAGTTCCTGCTGGGCGTTTTCTACCAAAAAAAGCCCTGATATTACCCAAGTCATATAGGTCGTATATGAGAACCTATGAGGTGGCAGTCAAGGCCGCTAAAAATATATATATCTCACAGCTATGATTGCATCTGCGAACTTGTGCCCAGCACAATTGTTTAGGACAATTTGGTCTTTAACTACCCTACCATTGGGTATACCAAATGCTAGAGAATTGGACATTGGCTGTGAGGTTTTTGCAAGCTTTTTTGCAGATAAAAACCTTCCAGCCACCATGGAAACAGTAAATGAACTCGAGGCCCTGTGCACATCTGCTTGTCAGGTTTTGGATTATTTCACTCCACTCAGCCTGGAGGAGGTTGACAGAGTACTCTCCACTGCATGTCCAACTACCTGTAGGTTGGACCCATGCCCCTCCTGGTTAATAAAAGTTGGTCGGGAGGAGCTACTGGTTCCCCTGCCGGAAATTGACAACAGGTCCCTTCTTGAAGGAACCTTCTCCCAGCCTCTTAAGGAGGCTGTGGTTTGCCCCCTTTTAAAAAATGCATCTTTGGACCCGGCTGAATTGGCAAATTATTAGTTGGTGTCTAACTTGCCATTTCTAGGCAAGATTATTGAAAGGGCAGTGGCAGTACAGCTTCAGAGTTTTCTGGATGACGCTTCCGTGTTTAACCCACATCAATCTGGCTTTCATCCAGGTCATGGAACAGAGACAGTTCTGGTCATCCTCACAGATAACCTCCAGAGGCACCTGGATAGAGGCGGTTCAGTGGTGCTGATGCTCCTGTCATCAGTGTTCTGCACAGTTGATCATCTGCTACTAACCCATCGCCTCGCTGATGCTGGGATCCAGGGGTTGTCCTTAAAGTGGCTTTCCTCCTTTCTCCAGGGCTGGGGACAGAGGGTAGCAGTTGGGGATGAACTATCCTGATGACACACACTTACGTGTGGTGTGCCGCAGGGAGCTATTCTTTCCCCAATGTTATTTAACATCTACATGTGCCCCCTCGCCAAGGTTGCCCAGAGGCATGGGCTGGGTTGTCACTAGTATGCAAATGACACCCAGCTCTATCTGTTGATGGGTGGCCAGTCCGACTCCACCCCAGATGATCTGTCCACAGCATTACAAGCTGTGGCAGGGTGGCTCAAGCTGAGCAGACTGAAATTAAATCCAACGAAGTCAGAGGTCCTGTATCCAAGCCGTTGCAGTCCGGGACCAGAGGTCTGTTTACCAACCCTTGATGGAGCACAACTTATGCCAGTGCCCAAAGTTAACAGCACCACTAACCTTCAAAGCCCTATATGGCCAGGGTCCTGCATACCTTAGAGACCGTCTTTCCCTGCATATGCCCCAACAAGCACTTCGGTCCAGGTCTCAAAACCTGTTGACAGTTCCCAGCATCAGAGAAGCCAGGCTGAAGTCAACTAGAGCCAGGGCCTCTTCTGTTGCTGCACCTAGCTGGTGGAATGAGTTGCTGGAGGACGTTATGGCCCTCCGAGAGCTCCTACAGTTCCACAAGGCCTGTAAAACAGCACACTTCCACCATGCTTTCCCATAACTGTAACATCTATACCAGGGGTGGCCAATGACTGGGGTTGATGGGAGTTGTAGGCAAAAAACATCTAGAGAGCTACCATTGGCCACCCCTGGTGATCTATAGCAATGGATTAGGCCCATAAATCTAAACATCACTCTAGATTTATTTTACCATGCTGTGGAGACCCTGGGTCCTCTCTGGAACATCTATTACAACCAACTAGTTACCCGCCATTATTGAAATTTAAATTGTTTGTATGAACTATTGCACTAGCACCTACTTATACTGATGTTTTAATAATTGTTTGTATGTCTTATGTTTTATTGCTGTTTTATTTTGTTTGGTCATTGTTTAACCCTAACCTGTGAACCGCCCTGAGCCTGCCTTCAGTGAGGGTGGGCGGGATATAAATTAATTAATTAATTAAAGTACAATAGCCTCAGTTTGGTCATTTTGGCTTCTAGGTAGAACTGAGGCTTGATTTGAACTAGAACTCACTTGTTTATCTTTTTTGTGCTCTATGTATTTGTAAAATTTTCCTCTAACACCACATTTTAAAAGAATCAACTTTCTTACTGTCAGCTTGTTGGCCTCTAGTGGCTCTCTAGTCAGAAGCCATAGAAGATGAAAGCTTCTTACTTATGTCCTGTATTTAAATAACCTTTGTCTCTCTCACTCACCACTTGGGGGTGACCTTCCTGTCCCTGCCTGTCCTGAAAACAGAATTTTCATTCTATCACTCTAGGATTGTCAGATACAGCTCAGAAAATACCTGGGGACTTTAGAGCTGGAGCTAGGAGACATTGGGACTGGAGCCAGGACACTTTCCCATTCCATAAATAAATAAAAAATACAGCAGTATAGTCCTCCTGAATACAGTCTTCATTTCCTCATTCCCCAGCAGCTGGATGCACTTCCACTAAATGAAAGTGAACATGCCCACACACACTCACAAAGCAGCCAAAATAAACAAAGTTCAAAAACACACACTTTTGTGAACTCACTGGGGCAATTTACCCATGGGAGTTGCTGAATGTAACCATCTGAATGTAACAAGTTCTTCAGACTAACACAGGAAACAAAAGTTCTAATTTACTCTTTACTATGCAAACAGCTTCTGAAAGGAACGCAAAGCAAATCAAGGGACTGGGCTCTCTTTCTTTCTCACAGCTTCACAGACTAACTGGGAATAACAATGAGGCTCTGTCTACTTGCCCCACCCCTATTTAGCCTTGTTCCTACTGAGATTTAAATGCACACACACCTTCCAAGTTTCCAAACTTCTTCTAAACCTTCAAAAGTGGAGAGGCACATCATGGCTGTTGGACTGAGGTTTCCCCATCCCACTGATCAGCTGGCTGATAGTGGGGAGGAGCCTGCAAAACTGGGGGATCTCCCGCCAGGATCTGGCAGCTAGCAAGCTTTTATCACTCTAATCTTCCACCTTTATGGCCTACGTGTAACTTACCACCAATATGTTGGATTGTTAAACATGTTCCTAAGTTCTGCAGGGCATTTAAGGCCAATCTTTTTTGTGTGGTTTTTAGGTGACTTTGATCCTCCAGTCAGCCAGTACATTATGCTTGAGCTGTGCCTCCAGATCCCATGCATCCTACCTTGCTTGTTAGTTGGTAGATTTTAATTCATTAGCAAACTTTTCCATATCACAATTCTCCTGTGATATAAATCAGTTATTCTGCTGTACCCTCTGTTGCTTTCCTAGATCGCTGTCCTTTATAAATATCTGATGTTTTCTTGAGACAATAACACACAGCATGATTTTTTTTTGCTGTCTTGGTTATGTACAACATACTGACTATTCTATAATGACCTATGGAGCTATTTGTAGGTGTGTGAGAAAAGGTTTAGAATGTTATGAAAGATATTACTTTCAACATACTATGCATCTTGAGGCAAGACAAAAATTGTATAATCAAAGCTATTTAATCTTTCATAAATGAATAAGAAAGATACATTAGCTTATTTTTTCTCTTCTCTAAATGCATCTGAGGTTGCCCAAGCATGTTAAATAATTTGACTTTTCCCCCTTCCTTACTAACATATTTGTCTTCTTTCTGTTTAAATCAAATGAATGATCAATAAGAGGTAGCTGTGGGAATATTGACTTGTTCTATTTCTTTTTTTAGACAAATAGCTCACTAATATTATGCTTGCATCTAACATTTGGTTAAAGCAATATCATTACTGGAGATAACCTAGCATCTTCTAAATACTGTGTAATGGTATTAATATATAATAACTGATTTTTACATCAAGGATATTTTCCTGGAAGCTATTAAGTCTTTATTGTATACACAGAAAAGATATTTTACAAATATACTATCATTCTACAATACACTGGAAGATTTAAAAAAAAAAAAGTATAGGAAATGAATAGATTTTTTTAAAAAAATAATAATTATGACCCTCATGCAATTGTTTCTTACAACACAAAACAATTCTAAGGAAAAGTACACCATTCTTAGTCTAGTGAAGTCAATGAGTTTAAAAGGGTGGACCTCTGCTTTAGTATGGCACTGTAAATTTCTCAAAGTAGTGGGCAAGGCTCCTTGGTCTCAGATGACAGATCAAAGATGACATCTCTTTCTCTAGTAGTTAGTAACGGCCCAGGCCCAGTCACTAGAAGAGACAGAAATAATGATAATTATTAATTGAAATGTTGAAGCTTCGTCAATATATCTAATTCTCTATATAGCACCATCAGTGAAAACTTAAATTCAGAGACTGGAACCATAGACAGACAAGACAGATCTTTCTACAAACCTGAAATCTAAAAATAAACTCATTGAGGGTAAAAAAAACAGATAATGTGTTGCAGGGTGCCAAGTATGCCACAACCATACCCAGAGGGCACAAACCCCCAAAACTGTCCTTCTCCATCCTCTGCAGGCACCTGCAAAGAATGCAGGTTGACTCTGGAAGAAAGAGTGGTAGCCAGTGGGAGAAAAAATACACCCACTTATTCTAAGCAAGAGGGAGAGGAAGAAGAGTAGTAGTAGGAGGAATTGGTTTTATGCCTCACATTTCACTTCCCAAAAGGAGTCTTGAAGTGGCTTACAATCCCTTCCTCTGCCCATAACAGACAGGTAGGTGGGGCTGAGGGAGCTCTGAGAGAACTGTGACTGGCCTAAGCTCACCCAGTTAGCTTCATGTGAAGAAGTGGAGAACCAGGTTTGATTAGAATCCACTGCTCTTAACCACTACACCATGCTGGATCTCAGCAAAGCAGAGGGGGAGAAGCAGAACAGGAGGTCCCTCCAAAAATGACTACACAAACTCAGGTTGCAATGGTTGAAGAGGCATCAAACAGGCCACCCTCCAAGAGGTCATCCCCGTGGGAATGTCAATAATGCCATCCAGAAATGTTATATGGAGGGCCAAGGAAGCAGTCATTCTCCTTGTCACCAAGATGATTGTTATGAATGGACAACTCTTATCCTTAAGACATAGACTTTTACTGCCTGCTGCAACACCAGGTTCCCTGGTACTTCATCCCCTCTAGAGAACCGTGATCTGGGAAAGTCTTGCCCACCATACACTGTTCCCCAATGGCAATGGTCAAGGATGAGCTCTGCAGAATGCAAAGCATAATTATCCACTTCATGGCAGACCTCTGGAGCAGCCAGAAGCACCGCTATTGCTCCCTCATTAGCCAGTAGTGGCAACCAGAGGCCCTATTGTGGCCAAGAGGCACTGACTGCCTCTAGGGCTACTCTCCTCTTCAGCTAAGGAGACCCCAAGCTATGGAAACAAAATGGATTCTGATCAGAAACAGGCCAAGGAAATATTCCATTCAAAATTAAGTAGAACCAGCAGAGAGCTTGTTCTGGTTATTACCTGAGGCACCCTCCTGGTCTAGCTACTCTTCACTCCCTCCCAACTTAGTGATGAGATTATAGTAGGGTTGCCAAGCCCAATTCAAGAAATATCTGGGGACTTTGGGGGCGGAGCCAGGAGACTTTGGGGGTGGAGCCAGGTGCAAGGGTGTGACAAGCATAATTGAACTCCAAGGGAGTTCTGGCCATCACATTTAAAGGGACACCACACCTTTTTAAATGCCTTTCTTCCATAAGAAATAATGAAGGGTAGGGCCACCATCTTTTGGGGTTCATAGAATTGGACCCTCTGGTCCAATTGTTTTGAAACTTGGGGGGTATTTTGGGGAGAGGCACTAGATGCTATACTAAAAATGTGGTGCCTCTACCTCAAAACATAACCCCCCCAGAGCCCCCAATACCCACAGATCAATTCCCCAGTATTCCCTATGGGAATCATTCTCCATAGGGAATAATAGAGTGCCCAGAATACATTTTCCTCCCCCCACGCTTTCTAAAGCGGGGGGAGGTCCTCCAAACCAGGGAATCCCCTACCCCCTCCCTCTCTCACACACACACAAATACTTACTGGGTCTTGTTCCTGCAGAACTTTACTTCCTTTGAAAATGAAAGCAAAACAAAGGGAGGGGCCCTTCTCCAACGAAACTGTTACTGACCCTTTCCCATGAAACCTGTCCTGTTTCCTGTTTCCTGTTCAGCCTTAAAGAAAGCATGGGGGGGGGAGGAAAATGTATTCTGGGCACTCTATTATTCCCTATGGATTGCCTTTATGATGTGGCTGTCATCACTAATCGCTTTAAGTGGAAAACTCTGATTTCACTGGTTTAGTGGGGCTGAGGCACCTGTTGTGGATTAACTTTGGGGAGCCCCTGTCAAAAACCTACCTTTGGAGGCTTGGGGGAGTGAGCATAGGGGGGATGATCGACTTGCTTCTACTGGCTAAGCAACCCGAGAGTACCACAGAATGAAGTAGAAACACCAAAATCACTGTGGAATATTAATGAGATACAGTCACCATACAAAATCTATATAATATTGAAAACACTTTATAAATTTATCAAATATAATACCAAAGTGGAAAAATAAAGTCTTAGCAAACTCTTGGGCAATTCAATAATTCCAGCAGACGTCACAATCCAGACGTGTTTTTTCTTCTGCTGGCTGGCAGGGGGTCAGCTTAGATAAAATTTCCTTGTGAATTTAGTGTCACTGGCTGTTCCATAGACACCTGTAACTGCAACTGTCTTTTCCAGAGAAATCACTGGGGTGGGAGACCTTTTTTTTTGGGGGGGGGGTCCATAACTGAAACTACATAAAATGTAATCCACTCCGAACTTGGAGATTTTATAGAGAAGCAAGCAACAGGGTGAGGTTCCCTGTTTGTTTGGGGTGTGCAGCTTGCAGAGGGTCCATCTATACACTTTGGAACCTGTGCCTGACATTTCCCCCAAAAGCACTTTCCTGGCTTGATTTTAGTCCTCTTGGATTTGCCGTGCCAAAGTGGTTCTGGTTCTGCTGGGCACATGGTACTGGTTCTGCTGGGCTTGCAAAAATGTCCCCAACTTGCAGTTTCTACTGAGAGATTTTCTGATTTAAGCTTAGTCCATTGGAAACCATGGAGGATGGGGCACCTTCTTTGAGGGGCTGTTACTTGAATCCCATAAATCCAATCCTCATCAAACCTGGAGAACAGGTACAGGATACTCAGCTCAAGATTGCCTGTGAATTTGGTGCCTCTAGAATGCTGTGGAGGGGCATTCTACCTGATCATTAACTTCACAAACCAAACTGGTTCATCTTGCATGAAATTTTGTGATGGTCTGTGGTTCACAAACTGGTCATGCCATGAATCACCAACTGAACTAATCCATGTCCACCCCTGGTCACCATAAATCAGCTGTGATTTAACAGTAGAAAATAGTTGGCCTACTTTATCTCTTACCAGCTTTTAACAAGTGAAACCATAATATAAATTGTGACTTTACATTAAACCTATCTAGAGATTGCTTCCAGCCCCTAAGCAAGCAGAAGCATCAGGGAGCTTAACTTTCAGTCCTGGGTGCTGAAAGTGCTCCGTTGTTTCTGCTTGCTGAGGGGTCAGAGATTTCTTCTAGCCCCTAAGCAAGCAGAAGCAACACCGAGCTTAACTTTCAGTCCTAGACTCTGAAAGTGCCCCCTTGTTTCTGCTTGCTGAGGGGTCAGAGAATTCTTTCAGTCCCTAAGCAAGCAGAAGCAACAGGGAGCTTAACTTTCAGTCCTGGGCGCTGAAAATGCTCCATTATTTCTGCTTGCTGAGGGGTGAGAGATTTCTTCCAGCTGCTAAGCAAGCAGAAGCAACAGAGAGCTTAAGTTTCAGTCCTGGGCCCCGAAAATGCCCCGTTGTTTCTGCTTGCTGAGGGGTCAGAGAATTCTTCCAGCCCCTAAGCAAGCAGAAGCATCAGGGAGCTTAACTTTCAGTCCTGGGCGCTGAAAGTGCCCCCTTGTTTCTGCTTGCTGAGGGGTCAAAGAATTCTTCCAGTCCCTAAGCAAGCAGAAGCAACAGGGAGCTTAACTTTCAGTCCTGGGCGCTGAAAATGTTCCATTGTTTCTGCTTGCTGAGGGGTGAGAGATTTCTTCCAGCCCCTAAGCAAACAAAAGCAACAGGGAGCTTAAGTTTCAATCCTGGGCTCCAAAAGTGCCCCGTTGTTTCTGCTTGCTGAGGGGTCAGAGAATTCTTCCGGCCCCTAAGCAAGCAGAAGCAACTGTGTATGATCACGGCCCCTAAGCAAGCAAAAGCTACGGTGTATGACGATGGCAAAATAGAGAAGGTTGCAGCCAAGGCACTGGAGCTGATTAGGGGCCCCAAGTCAGGGGGCCCTGCCTAGCAGTCAGGGGGCTGTGCCCCCACAGGTCCCCTCGTAGCTATGGGCCTTGACTGACCTGCAACAAAACCTTAGTTATAAGTCTGAAGTTGTTTAACAATGCTGCAATATATAGTAATACTGTGATAATAAAACCAGAAAAATCAATTGTCTCACCATTAGGATTGACAGATCCCCTAGCCACTGGTGGGGGATGGGGCGGTGGGCAGTGCTGCCAGCTCTAGGTTGGAAAACTCCTGAAGCTTTGGGGATGGGTCCTGGGGAGAACAGGGCTCTTAGGGTGTTTTCCCACAGAGCTTACCTCGGAGCAACGTCCCTCTTCACCACACAGCGTCTGCGCGGATTTCCCACCAACTGCTCCCCATAACCAGGAAGAGCCACGGCTTTTGCGTTGCTAACGTAAACTGGTTTTTAGCGGTTTACATCTGCGACGCAAAATGTCCAGCACTTCCTGGTTATGCAGAGCAGTTGGTGAGAAATCCGCGCAGACGCTGAGCGGTGAAGAGGGACGTCGCTCCAAGGTAAACTCTGTGGGAAAACACCCTTAGAGTATAATATCATAGGTTCCATCCTCCAAAGTATCAATTTTCTCCAGGGGACCTGATATTTGTAGTCTGAAGATTAGCTGTAATTCTGGGGGATTTCCAGGTCCCACCTGGATGCTGGCTCCCTGCTCAGTGAAGCAAGTGAACAAAAGAAATATAGAATAAATGAAGCAAGTGAACAAAAGAAATATAGAATAAATTTGTGAAAGTGGACATTTTCAAACAGACAAAAGAACAAAGAGAAAGCCCTGGTTCTGGTATCATATTGAAGCCGTTCACTTGAATGATAAAGATATTTATTCTGCAAATACTTTTGTATGATGCAACAGTTCTTTATCTGTGACACACTGTAATCTGGATTGGTAGGTTGATTCATGAGATTTGGTAGAAAGATGCTCTTGTTTTGACCAGGTTGTCACTCTAAATAGTTTTTCATTCCCCTCTAACTGCACAGTCCAATTCACAAGCATTAATACTGGCAGAGGAAGTTATAAAGGACTAAGCCAGGAATGTGGTTACATTGTATCCCAGCATTGTCCAGACTTGGGGGTAACAATGATGGCATGAGGGTAGCTGTGGTGGCCCTATCCACATGATAGTTTTTTTCAGGAAACAGACATACTGCAGTGGCTCCTATTACATTGCTGCTAAGACATAAACCATGTCTATGAACCATGGAATGTCTGAAGTCTGAAAAGCACCTGCTAAAAGTCACAAAGGGCAGCTGTTTGGAGCCAGATGACTCAGCATGACTTAACAAGAAAGGCATACAGCATCTGCATGGGTCACACTTGGATAAAGACAGCATGTCACCAGGCTCTTAGGCTGGATGGCTTTTTTTCCTGCTTCTATCTCTGCCCACCAGCAGATTTTTTTACTACTTGATTACTGTTGATAATGTATGTGTCCTTCCTTGTTATTACATTATAGCTGCCAACTATGGTACTGACATAAAAAAGTCTAGAACAAGGAACAGTCTAAATGTAGTATGTATCTGTCTCTGTCTTCTGGAGGCTCTGTGGTAGACAGGACTGTTCAGTTACCGTATTTAAATAATTTTGCTGTAGTGCTTTGCTTCATTTACAGCAAACATGTCTTCTTGAGAAGGCTTGGCTATTTACTTTGAAGCAAAGTTGTCTACTAGGTGCTTATGTAGTTCTGTTTCCTCTTGATGAAAATTTAAATTTATTTTATCTAAGGATACATGCTCATTCCAGTTTTAGGACAATTCTGATAACAAGAGTTATTGCCTAAGAAGAGGCTTGGGTGAGCTCAAGTTCATACCAAATAAAGTAGCACTTTGCTTTTCACTACTTAAGACATATCATTATAGAAGTTGTTTAACATACCATAGATGTAGAGATAATTCCTCTGTGTGGAATATAGCAGGGGTGGCCAATGGTAGCTCTCCAGATGTTTTTTGCCTACAGCTTCCATCAGCCCCAGCCAGCATGGCCAATGGCTAGAGCTGATGGGAGTTGTTGTAGGCAAAAAACATCTAGAGAGCTACCATTTGCCACCCCTGGGATATAGTATGCTTCTGTGGCAAAAACAGCCTAGCATCATTAACCTCCACAAGACATTATTTACAGACAGTTTGAAAGCATAAAGGAAAGCTATGTAGAAGGATTATTTATACCATATCTGTATTATACCTTTGCATTATTTATACTGTATTTGTAATGCTGGTATCTGAAGACAACTAACATCCAGTTCCTAAAATAATGTCTGCAGTAAACTACTCATGTTGCTTTCCCCAACATCCACAACTAAAGCTCAAAAGACATTTGGGGCATATTAATAATCCAGTTGCTATACCATGTTTGAGATTTTCAAGGTTAACTATGATGTTAGTTCTTTTCAAACACATTATAAATACTAGTAACATTGACACTGCTGGAGCAGTACTGAATCCGCAATTATGTAAGCATAGTGAACTTTAGACCTTACATTAGCTGCAAATGTAATATGTGATATTAATTTTATACTGCAATTTGAAAATAACAACCACTGCAATCATATGCACATTATGCATATCATTGTGAAATAATTCCTGGCTAGCTCCCCCCCCCCCAGTAGTATAGCAAATATGAGGGATGGGTGCAAACCTAAAAATTCCAGACTAGTTCAAATTTGGGGTTCAGGGCAGCCTCTGAACTGAACCCAAACCAAAACAAGCCCAAAATGTCCCAAACTGAACCAGCTATTTCAGATCCCCCTTTCTCCCAGCTGTGATTTGCTGCGGCTAGGATGGTGGGGGGGGGGGTGTCATAAAGAAAGGGTTAAATGGCTGGCAACCATTTGATCCATCCATTTTTTGTCCATCTGTCTGTGGCATGCATAACTTAACAGAAAATAAAGCTATGAACCCCCAAATTGGCCACTAGCTTCAGTGAAATCATGGGAGTTGTTGTGCCAGACATGAGGGGAATAAGAACCTCCTGACTCAGATGATCTTCAAAACAATTCCTTCCCATTTGTTTTTGTTTTTGGGGGTTTTTTTTTTGGGGGGGGGTAATATCCAAATACGTAGTAGTCTTTGTGGCTGATGAGGTTGGGCATTTTTTGGCAGAGTTGATGTGCAGACAAGCACAGTGATGGCCAAAGGGTCAGTAGTCATTGGGGTAATTGCAACCTTGACTAGAAAGTTAGATAGAAATTTGTGATGATGTAGAGGCCATCCATTTGACAAAATCTATTTTAGCACAAACATGTCTGTTTTGTGTCTTTTGGGGGGGGGGCAAGTCGGCTGATTCAATAACGAGACCTTCTTGATAAAAAGTTTCTAGTTTATTGATATCATTGTTCTCGACTACTCAGAGAGATTGAAAGACTGAAGATCATACAGTAAAGTGTAATCATATAAGGTATACTTCAAAGGGATTCTTTAGGGAGGGGTACTATGCAGGGTACATTCACACATGGATGTTACAAATTCGTTCTCAGGCCTGTTGGCCTTGGGCAAAAACCTCCCCCGGTGCCCAACCTGAGAAGGCACCATAATCTCTTTCACATATTTCCATTTCAAAGCAAAGCTACATAACAAAGAAAGGGAGGGGGGAAAGGAGAGGTTGAGCTAGCAGCATTGGTATACAGTGTGGTTTTTACCCAGAATGCTTTCCCCTGAACCAAAGTTAGAATACAGACTTGACCAGAGTTGAAGCAGACTTGACGGGGGGGGGGGGGTGTTAGTACTATTGTGTCTTCCTTTTCTATTTTTCCTGTAGGCCAAAATGTGAGTGTGCTCAATCACACAAATATTCCCCTTTTTGCCCTTGATTTGGTAGAATTTCTTTTTCTATGTAGACCCAGTCAGAGACAGTGGTTTCCCATTTTGTTTAATTTTGCTTCTGTGCCTTGGCTCTGGTGCACTTTCTGCTTCCAAAAAAACTCCCTATAAAGCTCCCTGTAAGTGAGTGTACTAGCACACATTTTCATCAGTAACAAAACATAGTACCAGGTAGAGTGGAAATCACTTTCCCAAGCACATCAGAATGCCCACTCAGCCCAGCATTATCATTCAGATGAGGATGCTCATTTGAATTTGGAGTGACAATTGAAGCAGAAATAGTTCTGATGGGAAAATCTTGCAGATTTTATTATGTTACTTGACACCAAAATATTAACATCTCAAACATCTCCATATAAAGCTTTAAAACGTACACAACAAAAACAGAAAAAAACCCATATGCGGAAACTCCTAATATGAAAGTTTTAAAGGTTGTAAAACAATCTATAGAATGCTTACTAACTGATGAAGAAACAGAACAAAAATGTTATATGTTAACACATTAATGTAAGCAAATATTCTGGGGGGGACCTCTCAATTTGCACATTACCCCCCCCCCCCCTTCAGATGGAAGGAAGAGACAGACACAAGGGTTTGGGTAACTAAAAGGCCACTTTATTTATTACATTAACACAAGGGTTATAACATAACAGGCAGCATGGCAAGGCCAGGGGACGAAATACCCCTCCCCTGCCGCATAACAGGCGAGCCACCCTGCCCCTAGGTATAGCCAAAATGCATGGCTCATACCCAGCCAGCCTAGCAAAGGTTATGCCCTGGAGTTCCAACCCCCAGCCACACGGCTAATGGGTGAATCAATCCATGCAAACCCAAGGCAGTCTGCTTCATCACTCAACCAGCCCACACGGTCCAGGAATGATTTAGCAAGACCCCATGCCCCAAAACTAGGAAGCTACAGGTGCTCACCAAGCTGCATAACGGAAGTTTAGGCAAAAACCCAGCCACCGCGATGTCAAGCCTCTGCTTAGGCAGCTGTGCCCATTAAACGCCCAACACTTCCTTAAGCCCCAGTTTCAAATCCTCCAAAAAGACATCATTACCCTTATCCGAAAGATGGATACCATCATTCCTATATAAATCCATGCAATCAGCTCGGATCCCAGGGTGAGGAAGAAAGTGGCCCAACCCCCCCCCCCCTTGAGGGATTTTTAAGTTCTAAATTGGCTTTGCAGTGAGCTCTCTCAATCGCCCAACGCCATACCTGACATGGGATCATGGCTGACCACACAACCAAAGCCTGCAGCCAACGCCTCTTGATGACTCTAAAGTCATCCTTGGCCTGCAACACCAGGGCTTTTCCCTTGAGCAGGCCTAAATCATTACCACCCAAATGTATCACCACAACATGTGGCAGCAAAACATGAACATCTTCGAACAATAAGGGCAATAGGCCTGACCAATGGAGACCCTGCCATCCACGCCATTTAATGGTGGCCCACTTGCTGAGCCCCAGCTGTGACCCGGCCAAAGTCCACCTGGCCTGATGGGCAGCCCAAAACATGAAGCTGTGTCCATATATGAGGACGCATCATCTCTCTCCATGAGAAAGAAGAAACAATGAATAACATAGCCCTCTAATAACATGATGCCAGTTACTGCAGTGCAAGAGGGCAAACATAGCCCTTATAGGCTGAGGAACTCCACCTACCAAGCTTCTGAATGGAAGGTGAGGAGTACCCCAGGGCAGCAGCAGTAGATCCTGCTCCTATACGGAAGGAATGGGCGCTGAACTTAACTCCCGACAGGCCCAGCATAGCAAGGGCCTTGCACGACACTGTCCAAAACTGACGCTTCAACAGGCCGGCACCCAAACCACGAGCAACCATGTAGAGCTCGACGTCAGAACAGGATACTATTAGTTTAATAGTATCCCCCTGTTGCAGTTGATCGGTCTTGGAACGACAAACTGTAACATATGCAGATTCGCCGGCCAGATGAATGTCCTGAGCCATCAAAGCCCTCCCTGAAATGTCCCATTTGGACTGAGCCACCAGCTCACTCACCCGCAGAGCCCTGAAAAATGCCATGAAAGAGCAGCGTTTTGTACTCCAACATGCACACCTGGCCCCAGATCAATCGTAAACCCCTAAGAACTGCAGGGGAAATCGGTTGCCTAGGATCCCACCTGGGCCCAACTTCTCTAGACCAACCTTCCAACATTTTCTTAATGCAGAAGTCACCAGTATTCTCCTGGAAACCCAAAGCCTTACTAGCGAAGACCAATGCAGACAGCCGGCCCTGAATAGATCAAACTGCTAATCCCCTGCACCTTAAAGATAAACTATAGTGGAGTAATTGCTCCACTGGAAGGGGCCATCCCCTTTGGTAACCAACTTTGCTCCTAAAACTTTTGAACTGGCATACTGCCCTGTTGTACAATTTTCTGGTACTAGGAGCAATAGCGAGACTTATTGCTCGGCCGGCCTCGACCCGCCAATCATCCATATCCCAGGGGGCATCATTGTCAGGAGAAGATCTGCATCTGGGGCCTGTTGGCGAAACCTCTGCATCTGTTTGCAGGAGAGAGCATCAGCCACCCCAGGTACATGCCTGTCAAAAAATAAAATATTGAGCCTCAGGCAACGGAGAGTGAAGACCCGCATCAGCCTCATAACCCTGGGGGATTTGGAAGTGAGGGAATTGATAACATACACCACGGCTAAGTTGTCGCACCAAAAGTGGACTGTGTGGTCTGCCAACTCATTCCTCCACAACCAAACAAACAGCTATCAAGATCGAGAAAAACTCCAAGAAAGTCAAATCTCTGTTCCATCCCGCATCTACCCATTCCTGGGGCCATTCCTCTGCGCACCAATGTCTGTGAAAGTAGACGCCAAACCCAAAAGACCCCGCTGCATCTGATGTAATTTGCAGCTTAGATTCCAGCTGTAACTCAGCCCTCCAAAAGGAGACACCATTAAAGGAGGTTAAAAACTCCTTCCATAGTAAAAGGTCCTCCCGCATGCTGTGTGAAATCCTGATTTGGTGATGCGGCTGGCATAATCCAGCCATTGCATCACACAACCTCCTCAAAAAGGGGTGACCAGGAGCTACCACCTTACATGCAAAATTTAGGTGACCCACCAACTGCTGCAGCTCCCTCAAGGTTGCCGTTCACCGCAGCAAAAACTGAGCAACCATTTCCTGCAGACCTAGAATTTTGTCCCTTGGGAGGTGTGAAGTTTGTTTTAATGAATCAGGTTCAACCCCCAGGAATGTCAATCGCTGGGTAGGACCCTCCATCTTCTCATGGGCTAGAGGAACGCCCAGCTCCTCTGACTGCGCTGCAAAGGCCGCCATCAAATGGGCACACTGGCCGAGCCTAAAGGGCCCGCAAACAAAGTCATCCAGGTAATGCACCACATTGCTCAAATGAGCCCGGCGGCATACTGCCCATTCTAAAAAAAAGCTAAAGCGCTCGAAGGCCACGCAAGAAACTGGGCACCCCATGGGCAGGGCCCTGTCCATATAAAACCACCCTTCAAAATGAAAAGCCAGCAATTCAATATCTAAAGGGTGAACCAGTAGGAGGCGAAAGGTGGACTTTATGTTGCACTTTGCCAACTCACCCCCTACCCCACAACGCCTTACCATCTGCACCGCTTGGTCAAAAGATATGTACTGCACAGTACACAAATTTTCTGGTATGGCATCATTCACCGATTCCCCATGGGGGTAAGATAAATGATGAATCAATCTGAATTCACCTGGGGCCTTTTTAGGCAGCAGGCCCAACGGGGAGACCCTCAAGGTACTCACAGGGGGTGTGGAAAATGTGCCAATCACCCTACCCTCTGCTAATTCCTTCCCAATCTTCTGACAAACTATGTGCTCCATCCCTATAATAGATTTCAAATTATTGGCCATAAACGGCTTTCTGGGGCCCTGAAAAGGAATTCTAAACCCGAACTTAAAACCATTTAACAAATGAAGCCGATCTCCATCCTTTGGATAACCACGGAGCCATGCCTCAAGCACTGTCACCCTTATTGGGCTGGGACCCTTTACCAAATGGCTTATCTGCACCACCTGGGCCCTGCTTGCGCTGTCCCCACCTGAGACTACTCCTGGAACAATTGTGAAGGAATGAGAACCCCCACAAAGAGGGCATTCATGTTTGTATGGGCAGTTCTTTTTGCCACACACCCCCTGGGACCCAAACTCCCAACAAAGCAGGTGGGGGTTGAACCACCTGCCCCGCACTGCTGCGGGCACTAGACGCAGTGACTGTGTGCTGCACAAAATGTCCACTGTCTGACCTATCACCCAGGTTAGGTCGTGCTGGAGACATAACGTGCAACCACAGCTGTGGCTGAATCTGATTCCATTGAAGGGCTGTGTTCAAAGCTGCCCTCATTCTGAACTCATCATATTGAAGCCAGGCTGGGCCAGTAAAGCTAGTGTAGCTTTTGTAAATGATGTCGAAATACTGAAAAAGGGAAGTGGCCCTTCATGGCTGTGACCTGGCAATAATTCCGGCATAAATAATGAACCCGGGCACCCAATTCGCCCATGTCCTGTCAACTTTCCGCTTCTTGATTTTCTCCTTTTCCCTATCATCCAAATCCTCTTTATCCTTTTTCTCCAACTCCCTATAGAGCAGAGAGAATAAGTCCACGAATTCCCCTTTCAGTATCTTATCCTTGATGGCCGGCAACAAGTGATCCCCAAGAGGTAAGGCCAGATCACCAAAAGGTAAAGCCTTAGCTGGCACAGCAGAGTATGATGGACCCCAAGGATAAGCAACACCCCAACCACCATAGGGTGCCATGGATGCTCCCAGAAACTGGCTGGGCAGGCCTCCCCAAGGGTTAACCAGGTTAAGGCCCCAAACCCAGGGCTGGGAATTATTAAAAGCTGCAGGCTGGCTATTGGCAACCGGCCCAAAGGTGGCAGACTGCCCCCATGGCCCCTAGGGCCAAGCTGTGGTAGTATGCTTTGCAAACTCACCCCTACCCAACTGCCAACTCTGCGAAGCATCCACATCGGACACCTTGGCTGGAAGAGACGACACACCCTCCGTTTTGTCCATGGAAGACCTGCTTTCAAGGGAAGACAAACGATTAAGGATTTCTTCCTGGAAGCTCTTCTTAGCAGTCTGCCTTGAAAGCCAGGCTGTGCGAAAATGCCTTGGCCAGCAACAAACTGCCGCATCAAAAGATGCTCCTAAAGATGCTCCTGGACTCCCTCTTGAAGACCACCATGGCTCGCTACAAGCAGCCATGGCAGAGCTGACACACAAACCACCGCGGCCCAAAAAAGTAGCGGTGACTGGCAACAGGCCTTGTGCAGGGAAAGAGCACACAAGCTGAGCTCTGCCTTCCCTGAGCAAGAGACGAAGAGTGAGAGGAAGGAGTGGAGCCCGCCGTTAGGGCATGCCTACTCTGCCCCCACCCCTGCCCGCTCCTCCACCTTGCGAGGAAGCAAAATGGCCCCCAGACGCAAGGCTTTGCAGCCTGCCTCTGGATGGGAGCCACATTTGTTCATGACTTGCAGGAAACAGAAAAAATGTGAAGGAACAGAATGAATTCTGCAATGAATAAACTGAATACATGTGGTAATCCTTATTATATTCAGAAATCCAACCTAAAAATTATATTTAAAATGTACCACTGCTACTCCATGACCAAAAACAAGCTATTTCGAACTACAAAATCTAAGGATAAAAAATAGTATACATGTTTATCTAGACTAGGGTTTGAGTGAAAACAAGGGGTTCTGCTTTCACCTAGTATAGGGGTGGCCAAACTTGTTTAATGTAAGAGCCACATAAAATAAACATCAGATGTTTGAGAGCTGCAAGAGATGTGTCAGATGTAGGTAGGTAGGTAGGTAGGAAGGAAGGAAGGAAGGAAGGAAGGAAGGAAGGAAGGAAGGAAGGAAGGAAGGAAGGAAGGAAGGAAGGAAGGAAGGAAGGAAGGAAGGAAGGAAAACTGATGAGGGTAGGAGGGAGGGGTGATGGAAAGAAAGCAACTTTAAATGAATTCTCCAAGCTGCCAGCTGTCTTGGCTTGAAGAAATGATTTAAAGAGACAAATGTCTTCTCCAAGCTGGCCAACTGGGTGGTGGCAGCTTCAAGAGCCACACAATATGTACAAAAGAGCCACATGTGACTACTGAGTCACAGTTTGGCCACCCGAGAGTCCTAGTATTATGGGCTCTCCTGAATTTCAGCTGTGTTCATTTTATTTCATTTTCTTAATAAACTTTGGATTCTGGAAATTTCATGGTGAATGTTTGACAGCTGAAATTACCTGATGGGATAGATGTAATCAAAGTGATGTAAGCAAGATAGATGTAATCAAGGTGAGCCAATCCCCAGATGGGTTTGGCTTGGCAAAAATAGCTTGACCAATTTGTGAGCAGGTTTGTGGTTTAGTGTTGGCATTGCTTGTTAGTGTTTAGTTAATTGTGCACATGAACCCAGCCAATCAGAGCAGTCCTTGCTCATAATGCAATTGGTTGCCTAGTCGATAGTGCTTTTCTGGAACAGTTCACTATCCATTACAGGGATCACATGGCAGATTTTTTTACATTCAAGGTGTTGTTGTTTTCAAAATGTTCTCTCTCTTTTTTGGGGGGAGTGCACAATTATTTTTAATTTTTATTATCTAAGATGCTAAAACAGATGTGAGGGGTGGCTATGATTTCCATGGTGCTTTGCAAGGCATGCATGTGTAAAAATTCCCCCAATCCAAGCAGTCTATAAATTATCACAAAGGAATACAGAAAGGAAGTGTGAATGCTACGATTTTTTAAAAAAAGGTTCGGTCCCTCCCCAGCCAAGCCGGCTTGCCGGCGCTTAGGCTGGGGGCCGTCTTTGCCTCCCTGGAAGGAGGGAGGGGCGACATCACCCGATATACGGGTGCTTGTCTTGTGCGCGGAGCCGGGGCTATATAAGCCCCGGCTCCCGCCCACTCAGCATGCAGGTCCTTTTGGCTCTCTGGACGAGAGCCACGTGCTGGTCAGGTCCGGGACGAGGCCTGATTGCAGCGAGGGACCGTGTGGGCGAGTGCGGCTCCTGAGCGCTTGCTGTGGCGAGGACGCGAGCGGCGGCTTTTTTCGCGCCGGCGAGGCTGAGCGGCGGCTTTTGAGTCTGTTTTGCGGCCTGGGGCGGTTGGCGGCTGGGAGGCCGAGGCAGGAGCGTGCGTGCGGCGGCCAGAGGCATACCTGGGCCTCCGGTCTGAGGGGCTGGCTTTGGGGAGGCATTTTCCCGAAGCGGGGAGCGGCTATTACTTTTTCCCTCGAGCCGAGGGAAGAGCGCAGCGGGCCCATTTAGCGGGCGGAGTGCAGGCGGGCGGCAAGTTGAGGCTGTTGCCTTGTCGTCGATGACTAGGGCCCTATAACAGGGGCCTGCAGCAAAATTGCCACTGGAAGTGGGGGTTGCATCCCGGTGTGCGGCTGGCTTGGAGGGACCCCAGTGGGGGGCTGATAAGTTTTTTATTCCCCCCCCTCTCAGGACAAGCAGCCTGAGCTACCTTTAGCCCTCCCCCTTTTTCTTCCAGGCCGCTGGAGGCGGCTTGGTTTAGAGGCTGGTGCCTTCAGTCATCTACCCCCCCCCCTCTTCTGCACCTCTTGGGCGCAAGGAGTTGGTGGTTATTAAGGCGCCCCCCCTTTTTTTGGCTGGGCCAGGCCTTTAGCCTTTGGAGTGAGAGTTTATTGTGCCTTTAGGCATACAAGTGGCTGTGTGGGGCCTGGCCTTGACTTTCCCTCCCACCCCTCCTTCCTGTTTGTTCTCTCTCCCCGAGCAGCCACAGTGTGCTTTTGGAAAACTGCTCCCAACACCTTCCAAGCTAAGGCTCGCAAGTTTTATGGATGGACGGCACGTCTCATAGCAGGGGCAGGGACGGTGGCTCAGTGGTAGAGCATCTGCTTGGCAAGCAGGAGGTCCCAGGTTCAATCCCCAGCATCTCCAACTATAAAATATATGTGTATGTGTGTGTGTATATATATATAGAGAGAGAGAGAGCCGCTGCCAGTCTGTGTGGACAGTGCTGACTTTGATGGACTAAGGGTCTGATTCAGTGTAAGGCAGCTTAAACACATTGCCCCCCCCCCAGTTTTTAGTGTTATTATTGGCGGGGGTATAGTTGTGGGGTAGTTCAAGATTGCTGGAAAGCTTATTACGGTTACTGTGGTGTGTTCAAAAGCTGAGACCAAGGACATTAGTATGGCACCTAGGGTCCAGGACAAGGGGAGCGGGTCCGGTTGCCATCAAGAGACAATGCAGAGTGTTAATACTGCAGTGTTGCAGTCCCAGGTTCTGCTCATGACTTGGGTTCGATCCCTGGCGGAGGCCGGGTGTTCGGGTGGCCGGCTCGAGGTTGACTCAGCTTTCCATCTCGGTGCTGCTTGGGGTCTTGCTTGATCTTTTTCTCCCCTAGTTGGGTCGGGCGGCCACGGGGTTGGTAACCTTGTGGGCATCCATCCACTTATTGTGTCAATTAGGATTGACGGGGGAACTTGGGACCAGCTGGGAAGGTGCCGCACAGTTACTGCTGTGGGCCTGGCTGCGGATTAGAGGTGTCCTGATGGCACCCTTGATAGAGCAGGGTAGGTCTAAGGGCATTCAGCCCGCCCGGCCCGGGGGTGAGGCCTGCAGCCCGGCCCTGTTGAAGAGCCAGGGCAGGGGAAGTGGGTCAGAAGGGCCATTATTGGCCAGTTAGAGGCCCTCGAGCAGGAAAGAAAAAAAATGTTGCCAGGGGTGCTCCCAATTGGGAGAGGCGTCGTCGCGTATCTGGGTGCTCGGCGTCGCTAGCTTTTGAGACGGCGGTACTGGCCCGCTTGACTGCTTCACAGGGCGGCGCCCTGGGCCCAAACCTCAATTGGAATCGGATCAGGAGGATGGCCCGGACGAGGGTCCGTCGGGTGAACAGGTGAGCGGTGGCATGCCTGGAGGCAGAGTGCAGCAGACCCCAGGCAGGGCTGGAACGCCCTGGGTATTGGTGGTAAGTTCCTGTTGCAGCAGACGCAAGGGTGGCTCTGCGGTCCTATTCGAATGCCACCTCCCCCCCCCCGGAGTCGGGGGGTGGGGCTTGGGGCACTGGGCGGTCCGTAACTCCCGCCGAGCAGGGGGGTTCCGGGCCGCCTTGGGCTTGGGTCATGCAGGGTGTGGCCCCCTATGGATCCGCACTGGGTAGTTCAGGCTTACCGGCCGTGGGTCACAGGCTGCTCAGGCAGTGACACCTGCCGTTCCCACTGTGTCGCCGCTCCCCTGGCATTTTACACTGGGGGGGAGCAGCAGTATGCGCATATACAGGGGGCGTGGCCTAGTATGCAAGGCGGGGGCACTGGGCAGTGCCTAATGTGCTGGGCAGAAAACCCTGCAATTTCAAGCATGTGTACGCTTTGTGGATCACGCCTTCTCCGCCTATATTAGGTCAAAGACGTGGCCCAGTGGTAGGCGCCCCGGTGGGGGCGGTGGGGGCAGTCAGCAGCCCCCTGGAAATGGGGCCTAGCCCCATTCGACTGAGGATACTCAATTGTTTATTGAGTAAGTTCCCACCTGAAGCGGAGGGCCGGTATCTGCCTGAGGTGTTTCCCTTTGGGGTTTCGGATCCCTTATCAGGGGCCTAGGTTTGGCTGCTAATCTGCAGTCAGTGGCGGGTCTTGAGCACGTAGTTAGGGCTAAGATCGTCAAAGAGGGTCAGGACGGCAGGGCTTAGGACCCTTTGGTACGCCGCCTGTACCCACATGTGGCGTATCTCCCCCGGGGGTGGTGCCTAATAAAGCGCCAGGGGAATATCGGCTCATTCTTCACCGGTCCTACCCCAGAGGGGCGCCGGTAAATTATGGAATTAAGTTCGGTCTGGTACACTTCCTTTGACCAGTCGGTTAAAGTACTGTGGGGATTGTGGTGTTGGGGCTGCGACGGCGTTACGCGACATTAAGGCGGCATTTCGCCCTTGCCAGTTCATCACAAGAATTTTGAGTTCCTGGGTTTTTGTTTTGAGAGTAAATTTTACATGGATTGGGCCCTCCTGATGGGGGCCCGGTCTCCTGCGCTGCATTCAAGCGCTTTGGCTCCTTGGTGGAGGGGGCATTATAGGATAGGACTGGGCTTAATGACACGGCGCACTATCGGGGCGCCCACCTTTTGTTGGTCCAGCAGGTACAAGGATGTGCCTGGCTCTTACACGCTTTTCAGGAGTTGGCCATCAAGCTGGGGGTACCTTTGGCGTACAAGAATACCGAGGGGCTCGGTACGATGCTTACAGTCCTTAGGCGTTGAGCTCGATACCCACCAGCAGGCATTTCGGCTGCCGGAGAATAAGGTTGCCGACCTTTGGGGGCCGGTTGGCTGCCCTTAGGGGGCAACGCAAGGTGTCGCTGCTCTAATTACAGCAGGTGGTTGGTCACCTTAACTTTGCACGCAAAGTGGTGGCACCTGGCTGGGCCTCTTTGAGGCGTATTTGGGACGCCAGGGGCACCTGCGTTGGACAGCGGGTTCAGTAGGGACCTGCCATTTTTTGGAATCTTTTCCCTATTCTAGTGGCCGTTTAGCTTTGGGGTGAGCTACTCGCCAACTGTTTTGGGTTTGTCTGGGGCGATAACATGGTGGTAGTACATGTTATCAACTCCTTGACCCCTAAGTCGTGTCGGTGATGAACCTGGTTTGGTTATTCACACTTCGTTACCTCCGATGGAATATTTGGTTCCTGGCAGGGTACGTACCCGGAGGCTACAATGGGGCGGCGGACGCTCTATTTCGCCAATAGATGTAGTGCTTTCGGCAGCTCACCCCAGAAGTGGACTCGCGGCCGGCGCAATTCCCTCCGTATCTCTGTTAATTTGGGAAGCTGATGCTGGTAGGGACATTCAGCTGGCTTTGGCACCTAGTACTAGATGGGATTATGGTAGCGCGGCTTTCCTTTTCCAGGAGTTGCATAAGGCCGCGGTGCTGCAGGATTACTGGTCGATTTCGACGGGTCATATTTTGCAATCCTACGTGTTGCAGAGAGATAGGTTTGGAGTTGAGGACTATTAGGGGTCAGCTGGTGACGTTGGCCTTTATTGGTAAAGCCCATGGGTTTGCTGAAAAGACGTACTAATAGAAGGGCAGATGACAGAGCGGATTCCCAATTCCGGGCATTTGGGAGCACCACGGGACTGCTTGTTAGTTGGCTGGTTCTGTGGCACGGGTTATGCAGTTTCCCTTTCGGGGCCGCTGTGCTTCATGCGGCCTCGTTGTTGGCCTTTTTGGGGCGCTATGTATTAGCTAGTTAGTAGTGCAGTCTAATGACTGACACTGCGGGTCGGGCGTCCCAGGCCGGGATGTCGACATTGGTTGGCCTGTGGAGGGTGGCAACCTTTTGAATCAGGTGCGCCCGTTGATTGCCTAGGGGTCATTGTTGGAGGGCGATGGTTTTATCGCATATTGGTTATTACCTGTTCTGACAATTTTTTCTGTTTTTCAGGTGCTGTGGCTCGTAGTGAGAGGTAGCGTGTTCTCATCTGTGCGCACAGCAGGGTGTTCCAGGTGGCCCATCAAGCCGGGCGGTCTCCAATGGGCACCCAGCTGGGCTTCAGCGATGGGGCAGTCGGGGAATGGCTGGGTCACCGGGGGGCCATAGTGTGGAGAGAGGCAGGGCACCTCCTCCACCCATCTGGGTCATTCGCTTGGCGGCTTCAGGGGAGCACCTATGGCCTAGCACCAAGGGTGCAGGTGGTCTGTACGAACCGCAGATGGGCTACACGGCTCGGTGCAGGGACTACAGTTCACTGAACAGCCTCACCTGAGCGTATCTTTCCATGGCGGATTGACACTAGCTCAGGTGGTGAATGGCTCGGGGCCTGGCCGCTCAGCTACAACCCGAATACGGCGGGCTTGTGCTGGGGGCAGGGTGGCTAGCCCTTTGGACAAGGCGGGGTCCGGGGGTGACCCCAGGGCTTGTCCTTCTTGGCTGGCCTGGTATGGTCAGCTAGATTGCCACGCAAGAGTTGGAGGTGCCCCCCTTTCGCCTGGTGGGATAGAGTGTGTTAGGTGTAAGGCCAATGGCCCTGTAGAAAGCCATAGAGAATGGCTTGGGGATTTTCTCCCTCATCCGGCCATATGGGTGGAGCAGGCTGACCTGTATCGGCTGGATGGTGTTCATCTTTCTGAGTTGGGCAACCGGGCCTTTTTAAAAGAGATACGGCTGAGGGTGCGGTTGGCTCTGGGGCCACCCGTTGGGGCGCTAATGCCTAAGCAGAGGCTTGGCATTGGTGGTGGCGGTGGCTGGAGGAGGTTTGGCCACAGGGTTTTCCAGGGGAGCACCTATGGCCTAGCACCGTTGGTGCGGTGGTCTGTATGAACCGTAGATGGGCTACACGGCTCAGTGCGGGGAATGCAGATCACAGGGAGCTTCACCTGGGTGGATCTTTCCATGGGGATTGATGCCAGCCCAGATGGTGATGGCTGGAGGCCTGGCCGCTCAGCTACAACCCGAATACGGCGGGCTTGTGCTGGGGGCAGGGTGGCTCGCCCTTTGGACAAGGCGGGGTCCAGGTGTTGACCCCAGGGCTTGTCTGGTCTGGTTTTTTCACTTCCTGCCAGTTACAGTTGTTAATTGTTTAATAAAGCGGCCCGGTTTAAAACCCAACACTTGTGTCTGCCTCTTCATTCCGACTGGGGGGGCAATTAAAACAGCATGGATTTGCTAGCATCTATATGCTGGATGATTGCATTTGCTCTGTGATTTAGATGCAGACCAAACCAGTACTCAGCAATGACTTATGGGTGTGGGAGAGATATCTAATGGAGATAATAAGGTTGCGTGGCAATTTGCATGCATGAAAGACCTGTCTAGATAAACATGTATAATTGCATGTATTGCCATCTTGTGATTGTCGGAATCTGAAATAGCAGTTTCTAGGGCTTTAAAATTGTTTTATTTCTTGTTCAGTATATTGTATATTGTAATCTGCTTCGAGCCCACTTGTAGGGAGGATATGGCAAAAATCAAATTAAATTTATAAAATTAAAAAGCTGATATAGCAATCCTTCCAACAGCCTCGAATGATTCTCAGACTGTTGATTGTTTGATCACAGGATATAATCAAAATCAACTGATGTTAGATCATCCCTATAAGAATCAATAGGATTGCATGAATTATATAATATCTGTGAATAGCAAAACATGGCTAAATTCCTTTGTTCTTGTTAAATAGTGGATTCAATGCATGAGGACACTGGTAGCAGTGAATCAAAGCTCTTTATTGTGATTACAACATGGTAATAAGCAGACTAAGACTGGAGTACTAGAACAATGGGGCCAACATATACACACCAAAGTTCCTGCGCTAGAACTTCATTGGGCCATTTGAACCAGCAGAGGGCTAGTGATTGGTCCGGGGAAGCAGAGATTTGATTCCTGCTTCCCATTGTTCGCAGTGCTTAAGGCTCCAATGAGCCAGGCAGGAACTAACCAAACACGTGAAACATGAAGTCACATACATAACACTAGGAAAAATTGAGGGCAGCAGGAAAAGGTGAAGATGCAAAATGTGATGGTGCTTGCGGAGAGAAGGGCAGTGGTGCACTATGCGATGCCAATGGCCGGACTCACTCAGCAGGATCCCATTCTTATTGCCACTGTTAAATAGTGGGTTCAATGCATGGAGAGGCACATTGTAGTGATCAAAGCACTTTTATTAGTGATCTTGTTGTATTAAGGCACGAGGTATTTTTTTTTTCCTCTCTCTTCTTGTTTCTTTTGTTTTATTGCTGAATCTGGTTGTTTGATGCTATGGCAATATGTGCTAATGCAATAAATTGAATGACATGTCGCTGAATCTATGGTGTGGATTTTTTAATCCATTCCCTAGGGGTGGATTAATAATTTATATGTTGATAATCCCTCTTGGTGCACATTATAAAAGTAGATGCAGAGTTTTGTCATGGAGAACAATCTCTCACTTTTCTCTAAAATGCCCACCTACAAGATATTTTTCTTCCCTTTCTGTCTGTGAGAGCAATCCTTTGACATTCTCACACAGTCTCTCCTTCAATTGTATTTGGAATTATTCCCTTACAGAAAAGAACCTCCTGTATGTCTGGGGCCTGTAGATCATACCCTCTGCAGTCACAATTGCACCGTCTGCATTCACAATATCTAGAATACATATGTGCTTAAAGTAAAAATGCTAGTTTGTGCAAATTTGTAGATTAAAATGAGTTGCTCAGCAATTCAGCTTTCCAGTTTCCTGGCTGGCAGCCAGTTTACCTCTGCTCGTGGCCTCCAGGCAAGCACTTCAGTTGGACACAAGGCCATGACTTGGTCAGAAGGGTATTTTAATCAAACATGTATACTGCCAGAGGAAGTTTGAATTATTTGACATACAGGAAAATACACCTGTTAACAACTAAGGCTATATTATTCATTTTATTTTATAATCAACTGCAAGCTAAGGACTCTGTTATTAAATGAGACAAAAGAAACAATCATCTAAGATTCCCCCTCCCCTTTCTCTCTGTCGTTTTTTCTTTTCTTTTCATTTTCTGTTCTCTTTTGTGGGCTTCTTTTTTGTTGTGCTTTTTTTCCTGATCCTGGAATAGTTATAATTTTATATGTTGCTAGATTTATTGCAATGACTGCAAAAAGCAGCACATACTGACACACATTGTTTAACTATCTTTTTTAATAATAATAATAAATTATGGCAGCCTGATTCAATCGGGGGCAGGATAATACAATATCCACTCTTGTTCTTTGCACACATTCAGGTACCGATTATGTTATGTCTGAAACCAAAGGGGAAAAGGACTCCCATATCTTTAATAATTGTGTGTGCAGGGGAAGTTTGGGGACTGAAGCTTATCATGCATAGGGATGAGCAACTGTTCCTTACTGCATCTCTTTTTACAGTCTTTTTTTTTTTTTTTGTCAACACTTTCAGTTCTCCAATTTTCACTGTTGGCTTTGCAGATTTGTTTGCATTGTATATGCATGTTGTATGGTTTTCTTATGCAATTCATACATACAATGTACATTATTTATATGTATAAAATACATATATATTGGGTAATGCTGGTTTACTGATGCAAAACAACACTGAAAAATGCATACTTTGTGAGCAAAAATTGGAGCAAGGAAAACGAAATGGAATTTAGAATAAAGACTCAAAAGAACTGAATTTTGCAAGGGAAAAAGAATCCAAATGGAAATTTTCAGGTAAAAACAACAGAAATGAACAATGCAAAATTATCTGTAATGCCATATAACAAAATTCCTTTTTCTATACAACAACTAAAGATTCTTCTATGCAACCACCTTCTGTTATTTTTATCTTGTCATCATGGTGGTCAGTTATTGTTAAGTGCCATGTTATTCTCAGGATTCAAGCATCATTTTTGTGGCTCCATACTGTTTCCATCCTGTACGCAAACTCATGAATCGGGGGGGGGGGGGATTATTTCATCTCTGGGATAACATAAACCATGTAATGAAAAGAACAGGAGATTGTGGGAAGATAGCTTCCCTCTTGTAACATCCAGGTTAAGCTTTGTCTCTTCTGTGTAGGCACATAAGGTATGGCTGTGGCCAGAGGCATGAAACTGAGTTGTGACTTTTAGCCTGAGCATCATAGTTAGCAGGAAAATCTCCTAGCACATATAGAAAGAAGATGAGAAGATCTGCTTTGCATTAGAAGTCTCTTCCCTCCCATCTCTTGCTTCTTTGTTTTGTGTATTGTTTTACTTTATTTTGCATTGTGAGCCACAGAATGATGATGATAACTTTCACCCCACCATTCCTTCCTCCTATACCTGTTGTGAGGAACCAGTCAGGGTCAGCTTGGGAGGGTTACCACTATAAATTTTCCCCAGTCACCTTCCCTCTGTCGTTCAGGCACACATACAGAAATCCTGTCAAAACTAAAGTAAACTAGGCACCAGTTTTCAAAACCACAAAGGATATTTATTGGTTCACAAAATGTAAGGAAGAGGGGTAAAATAATATTAATAGTTGTAGTAATAACAAATCAGTTGGCAGGCAAGTGGTTGTTAAAATAATCAGTCTCTAAACTCCAGAGATTTGTCAGGCTGAACAAATATAACCAGGCAGAAAATTCTTAAATTACCAAACAGGCAGGCTTTAGAATTATTCAAAACTTTGGACAGGCAGGCAGTGCCTACTTGGCATTGGGAACACTTCGCAATCACTATGGTATAGCCTTTCCAAATCATAAAAATAAAAACTGTCATTCACTCCTTGCCACTCACATTGAGGACTCCTGATTTGTACGAGATCAGTCCTCCCTCACAGACATGCACATTAGCATACAGGGTCCACACCTTCTGAGTGCTATTTCCAGCCCCTGACTCCTGTGTGACCCACCCAGCTAGATTCCTAGTCTGAATCTTGGGATTCCCTTCTAGCCACCAGAACCCAGTCCTCCTTTCTGAATGTTTGAGTGTTCTCAGTTTACTAGGAGTCTGCCCTGTTGTGCTGACAGATCCTCTGAGAGAGAGTTCCTCCTCACAGAAGGTGCCTGGTTTTGACCCCATTCTTACTACAAATTCACAGACAGAAGCTTATTTCAGTTCTGTCTCCTCAAGGAATTCAGCCCCACTGGCTGTTCTCAGCTCCTTCCAGTTACTTCAACAGCAACTGATCAGCCTAAGTACATAGTCTTCACTCCTAACTGATCGGTACTCAAGCTCCAACTGAACTGAATCTAAAACCCTGAGGTGTTTTACTTCCCTCCAAGTGTCTCTCAGTTTGCTACATTACCATTACCATAATTGTGGCCCAGCCAAACATTGCAAAGCCCCAGCTCCAGGCTAAATTGCCTGAGTCCATCACACCTGTTCCCTGGTATTTCTATTTGAGCAGTAATGCAAAGGATGCATAGTCATGTACACTTTATCCCAAAAGTCTCTACGCTTACTACCACAAAATTGGAAGTTTCCAAAAGCCTGAGCAAAGGGATGTATCTACATACAAGAAAAAAAAACCCCTCAGATGCATTATACAATTGTTGTGTACTGAATTTAATGTTTCGCAGCGGCTTTTGCGTGCTTCCAGGCAATCGCGGGAATGCCTAAAACATTTAATAGATTTGAACTCTGAACAGAAGCCAATGAGCAGTCTTGGAGTGAAACTTGACCACTGTGATTTGGTGTGAGACTCTGGGGGGTGTTTTGTTTGCATGTTTATAAGTGGGGTCTCGACCCCGCCATTTTGCCTTAGTGTGTAGTTCTTAAATAAAGCATGTTCCTGGTTGAGCTCCTCCATGTGGAACCCAGTATTTAACATTGGCAACAAGAATGGGATTCTGTTGAGTCAGCCTATCACTCAGCTACACCGCACACACCATGCACCGTGCACTCTGCTTGCCACATATTGCAGCTGGGATCATGGCTGTTGCTCCAGGACAGGCTCAAATACTACCTCCTCTTCCACAAGACTGAGGATGAGGCCGATAAGAAATCACTCCTGATAAGTTCTTGTGGCATTGATACACTGCAACTGATGAAGCACCTCATCGCTCCGACCACCCCGGGAAGCCGCCTCGTATGAGGACCTGATCTGGGCAGTCACCAACCATTTGGTGCCCCAGCTGACTAGATTGGCATGCCAGCATGAGTTCTATACCTAGCAACAGAAGCCCACCAAATCTGCCGCTGACTATCTGGCCCAGCTGAAAGGCTTCGCCCTACACTGTGAGTTCCAGAACCTGGATGAGGTACCCTTGGACAGGTTTGCAGTAGGTATCCAGGACAACAAACTGCGCTGAAAGCTACTCATTGCAGATGACATCACCCTGATAAAGGCGCTTCAACAGGCCACCGCATTCAAACAGTCACACAGTGGCCACCTTGCAACAGCAGCACATCAGGCCATTGTGTCTTCTGCCTCTGATGCATCCCATGGTGAAGAGACCTACCAGCTCCATCATCTGCCTCTGTGAGAGAGCCAACCCATGGCCCTGACATGACCAACAGACAAGCCAGCACCCCACAGCACCTGTGCCAGCTTTGGGGATCCACACAAGCGTCGTGCTTGCCAGTTCCAGAACGCCACATGTTGGAACTGCAGCAGAATGGGCCACATCACCAGAGCATGCTGGGCCAAAGCACCCAGAAGACACCAGGCAACCTACCATGAGTCATCAGAGCTGCACACCATGGCCTCGACAAGTCTCCAGGTACGAATTTGCCCCAAGACACCCCAGACAAAATTAAAGTGACTATATTAATCAATGAAATTGGACTCTGGGTCCTTTATATTCATTATTTTAAAGGACAATTTTAAGCAACTCTGCCGCAAAGGATGCCCTCTGCTGCGACCAGCTGGGTTCATCCTGAGAGACTTTCAAAAGAACCCAGTGCACATAAAGCGGTGGGGTCATTTCCAAGTGCAATTCAAACATTTTGATGGCATGTTGGACTTGTTGGGGGGTGGGGCAAGTGCACAAGTCTACTTAGACTAGCCTGGTTCAAGCCCCTCATGATAGAAATCATAGGGGTAAACAAACACAACCTCACAGCTTTACACACATCTGTGAAGAGTTCCCCAAGGTTTTTGACAGAGCTCTGGGCTGCTACATGGGTCCCTCAGTATCCCTGCAACTTAATCCGGTGGTGCAGCCCATAAGGTTGAAGGCCAGGTGCATCCCGTTCATGCTCAAGCCTAAAATAGAAGCTGAGTTAGACCACCTCATGGTACAGGGGGTCCTGGAACCAGTCCCACATGCCCTCTGAGAGACCTCTATAGTGACACCTATCAAACCTAATGCGTGGACTACAAGTGCACAATTAATAAAGTGCTGTAGGACCACACATACCCGGTCCCAGTAGTCAGCTACGTTTTGGCTTCCCTGGCTGGCTTTCAAATATTTGGCAAGCTGGACCCAGCCCAAGTGTACCAGCAGCTTCCTGTAGATGACTGAACAGCCAAGACACAAACAATCATCACCCATCAGGGGGCCTTTAGAGTAAAGCGGTTGCAGTTCGGGGTAAGTGTAGCCCCCAGGATCTTTCAGAACCTAATAGACGCTATCCTTAAAGGGATCCCGGGAGTGCAGCCATTTTTGGACAATGTTCTGGTCGCCGCCCCCACCGTAGAAGAATTTGGCTGCCACCTCTGCTCTGTTGCAACATTTCAAGGCAGCTGGTTAAAAGGTGAAGAGAGAAAAGTGTTCCCTGGGTGTTCCATGGGTGGAGTTCCTGGGTTTTGCAGTTGACATGGCCAGCACCCACCCAACTCCCTAGAAGGTCCATGTCATAGTTCAAGCCCCATCCCCAGTTCCAAAGGGGAACTTCAGGCATTCCTGGGGCTCTTGAACTTTTACCATTCTTTCCTGCCCCACAAAGCTACCCTTGCATAGCCGCTCCACTGCCTGCTGGACAAGAAGGCTCTGTGGGTCTGGGGAAAGAAACAAGCAGCTGTCAAGGTCGTCAAGGACATTCTGGTTTCTAACAAGGTCTTGCACCATTTCAATGAGACCTTGCCCACAGTCCTCACCTGCAACATTTCCCCCTACAGTGTTGGGGCTGTGTTGGGCAATCAGTTGCCGGATGGCTGAGAGATACCCATGTTCTACTACTTTCACACTTTGTCACTGGCGAAGCACAACTATTCCCAAGTCAACAAAGAGCAGCTTGCCATCATGGTGTTCACAGAGGGAACATCGTTGACCAGAGTACCTGGAGGACTATGTATGCTAGGACTTTGGAACTTGGGGGGGAGGGGTGTTGTGCACTGAATTTAATATTTCACGGCAGCTTTTGCATGCATCTGGGCAACCATGGGAACACCTAAAACACTTGATAGGTTTGAACTCTGAACAGAAGCCAAAGAGTGGTCTTAGAGTGAAACTTGATCACCGTGATTTGGTGTGGGACTCTGGGGGTTGTTTTGTTTGCATGTTTATAAGTGAAGTCTTGGCCCTGCCATTTTGCCTTAGTGTGTAGTTCTTTAATAAAGCACGTTCCTGGTTTAGTTCCTCCATGTGGAACCCAGTATTTAACAACAATATATTTTTAAAAAGGAATAACGAGCCTATTAATAGCCATAGGTTGGATGAATAGTATATTGTGGGTGGAACAAGGCTTTATTACTTTCTACTGCAACCAAATGACCCCCCTCCCCCTTTATGCTCCCTTGGTCAGGAAATCCTCACAAATAGCAGCAGGAGAAGGAATCAACAAAATCATATCACTCCTCTGACATCAAATGTGCCATTCTACTGGAATAAGTACCATTACTCTGGTGGTGCTCACCTTTGATTCCAACCCCATTTTTATAACTATGCATTTAAGGCTTCAAACCAGAACATACTTGTAAGAACATAAGAACATAAGAGAAGCCATGTTGGATCAGGCCAACGGCCCATCAAGTCCAACACTCTGTGTCACACAGTGGCAAAAAATTTTATATACACACATACACTGTGGCTAATAGCCACTGATGGACCTGTTCTCCATATTTTTATCTAAACCCTTCTTGAAGGTGGCTATACTTGTGGCCGCCACCACCTCCTGTGGCAGTGAATTCCACATGTTAATCACCCTTTGGGTGAAGAAGTACTTCCTTTTATCCGTTTTAACCTGTCTGCTCAGCAATTTCATCGAATGCCCACGAGTTCTTGTATTGTGAGAAAGGGAGAAAAGTACTTCTTTCTCTACTTTCTCCATCCCATGCATTATCTTGTAAACCTCTATCATGTCACCCCGTAGTCAACGTTTCTCCAAGCTAAAGAGTCCCAAGCGTTTCAACCTTTCTTCATAGGGAAAGTGCTCCAGCCCTTTAATCATTCTAGTTGCCCTTCTCTGGACTTTCTCCAATGCTATAATATCCTTTTTGAGGTGCGGCGACCAGAACTGCACACAGTACTCCAAATGAGACCGCACCATCGATTTATACAGGGGCATTATGATACTGGCTGATTTGTTTTCAATTCCCTTCCTAATAATTCCCAGCATGGCGTTGGCCTTTTTTATTGCAAACTCACACTGTCTTGACATTTTCAGTGAGTTATCTACCACGACCCCAAGATCTCTCTCTTGGTCAGTCTCTGCCAGTTCACACCCCATCAACTTGTATTTGTAGCTGGGATTCTTGGCCCCAATGTGCATTACTTTGCACTTGTTTTACTGGATCAGCCATAGGTGGGGTATTTTCCAATAAGATTCTAGAATATACATCATATAGTCCAAGTCCTTCTATTCCATACTGCTTTCTGATACATCTGAACGCTCTGCTCATGACCTGAGTTCGATTCCGGCAGAAGCTGGATTCAGGTAGCTGGCCAAAGGTTGACCCAGCCTTCCATCCTTCCGAGGTCGGTCAAATGAGTACCCAGCTTGCTGGAGGGAAAGTGTAAAAGACTGGGGAAGGCAATGGCAAACCACCCTGTAAAAAGTCTGCCATGAAGACGTTGTGAAAGCAACGTCACCCCCGAGTCAGAAATGACTGGTGCTTGCACAGGAGACCTTTCCTTTCCTTCTGATACATACTGAGTTTACATTGGGATTTTACTCATAGGACCTGATCTGGAAAGTACATATTTGCAATATTATTTGCTGTATAATGTAATTGCTGTTGACTTAAGACCAGTTACATGTGGCCTTCCAAAAATTGTGTCATTCATTTCCATATTGGAACATTCCATTTTGGGTCCAAATCTTAATTGTTTATTGATTCATAAGTGTAACTGGGACTTTGTTGTATTTGACCTCTGAAGAAGGCCTCTGCAGGCCAAATGCATCAAGTCATATATGCATCTTTCATGTGCATTTGTCACTTCAATTATTTTATGAGACTTCATTTGGGCCCCTACAAGGTTTTTATATGTTTTTGTAATAAACACATGAACTTTTGTCCATAACAATTGATGTTTTTAACCTCTGGCCCCTTAGTATTCTAAGTCTCCTTTCAAGGTTTTTGCTTGGTTGGTTTAGTTTCTCTTCCCCTCTCTTTGTGGTTCCTTTATAATATAGTCCAGGTCCTACTGACATTATCAAAATATGTTAGGCATTTAAATGAACTTTTAACTTTGTTTGAGAGGTAATCGCAGAAAAGGAATAAGCAAATCACAAGCTAATTTGATAGGGAAGTCTGAAGACAATGCAAGAGAGGGGAAATTTAAATGCAGAGGGGATTGCCCTGGTATACATATTACCTGACATCACAAAAGAAGCAAAAGACTGGCTGAGTCCCCCACACCACCCCCACAAACACACAGAGCAGCTAGAGAGGATTTGCTTTGTCTAGTTATAAAGTAAGCATTATTACTTCAGGTGGGTCTGTGCCTCTAGAGAGAAAAAGATGCACCTCTTCTAAGCTCTGATCAAATGTATCGCTGTTGCTTGGAATTATTGTCTTTTTCCTTTAAATAAAATATCTGCTGTGGAAATTGATAAAACAAGTCCTGGCAATTTTTTATATCTTCCAGAGAGTTTTAAACCTTTTGTTGTTGTGTATCTCATACTCCTAGAAAAGGTCAGGCCGTTTTCTGAGCATACTCCATTCCAGCTAATAAAACTAATAAAACTAAACTATCATAATTTTTAAAAAGAGGTAAAACCTGGTGCAAACAGGAGTACTCTCCATGGAAGTCCACAAGCTGTCCCAGCTTATTACAGAACTTCAATGGAAAATGAAATTGAAATCATATGTGGTCACAAGGGAAGGAAAATCAGAAACAATAATTAGGAAAATTGAAACCTTAAGCTATGATTACAAGCCGTAGACCTACATCACAGAACAAAATCGCCTCTAAAAAGCTAATAAAATGCTACCTAGTGGCAGGTCATCAAATTGAGTATCCAGAAAGTACTGAAGTGACAAAAATAGCAGAGCCCTGGGCATTCCAGCAGATATTCTTTCTGAGTTACTAGCCAATGCATTTAACTGTATTCCTGCAGAACTTAAACTAGATATAAAATAACACTGCTTATGGGAAATTGCACTTTGAGAATTCAGGGTGAAGAAATCACAGATGGAAAGACAGTCTTGGATAATAGCTATGATAGCATCATTGATCCCAAATACAAAGACAGGAGCCTGCAGGCAGAACATACAAGAAGAGAAATTTCCTGAGATTGTAACAAACTATTGGTTTTTCCCCCATCTCACATATTAGTCAATCCATTCATGCCTAGCACAAACAACTGGCAATGCTTAGCAAATGCTTGGCAGAATGAAAACTGATGCAGTCTGTGGCCAAACTGAAAGTGTGTTACTGTGCAACAGAGCTACACTGGGATTTCTAAGACTACATATGAGCATACAGACGTCTGGAAAAGATTACAGAAATTCTCAATAGATGTTTATCAGAGAGTGCAACAACTGGACAGTCATTATGATCATAATGAAAGGAAGTCTCATTCCATATAAATGGTTATTAACATTGTTAAATGTCATCAGAGTTATTTGCCCAAAATAGAGAACATTGGTTAGACCGGACATAGTTACATTTAACTCAAGTTTGGCACACAAATCAATATCAGTTCCATCTGCATAGCATCTAGTAACATCATTTACAAAGACTGCAGGTAGCTTCACTGGTTCAAAGTAAAAACCCCAGAATAAGTTATGTTATACATTTTATTAAGATGAACACAAAATAGTGTGCAAGCTTCTCAAAAATTATTCATTAGACTAGCAGTTTAAAGGGGAAAGGGGTGCAAAGGAGGGGGGGGGAAGAGACCCAGGTTTGAATCCCTACTCTCCCATGGAAGAAGAAAAGAGTTGGATTTATACCCTGCCCTTTCACTTGGAGTCTCAAAGTGACTTACAATCTCATTCCCTTCATCTCCCCACAACAAATACCCTGTGAGGTTGGCAAGGCTCAGAGAGCTTTGAAAGAACTGCTCTTGCGAGAACAGCTCTGAGAGAACTGTGACTGATCCAAGGTCACCCAGCAGCTGCATGTGGAGATTAGAGTCCACTGCTCTTAACCACTACAGCAAACTGATTTTGAGCCTGGCGAGTAGTAACTTTGGGCCAGCCAAGGTTGTTGTGATGATAAAATTGAAGAGGGAGAATGTTGGAATCAACTTTGAGCCTCCACTTGGAAAAAGGCAAGGTAAATAAGAGAAAGAATATAGTAGTAAATTAGTGAGAGAGGGAGAGAGGGTTTAGGCTACAGTATTAAAGCCTCTTGTAAGCCTCTTGTGTGGAATACTGAGCAGACATACAGAAATCAAGTGGTGCCAGTGTCAAGTTGCACATTTGACCTTGGGAGGAGGAAGAGGAGGAGAAAGCATCTAACAAAACAATTTGAAAAGTAGTCCAACAAATGTCTCTCTTCAACCAAATGGAACACACTTCACAAGGTCCCTTAAAAATCCAAAGCAAAGAAATACATAGTAATCATGTTAGCAATACTAAGTAAGCAATACTAAGCATTAATTAATTTTACTTAATGCGTAAGTCAATGGAAGCCAAATCGGGGGCTATTATTAGCTTACAAAGCTTGTCTCATTTGCACTTTCTAGTGTTGCTATGGTAGAACTGTAACCTATATTAGAAGGTCATGTTACTTTATTCTAGAATATATTAACTATCTTCACAGCTGATCATATGGTCTCATCCTTTTTCTTGTTAATTCCATTTTTAATGCCATAAACATAGAACAGCTGTTTCCTGTGTGTATCTGAAGAAGGGGGAGCTGGTTTTTTATATTGCAGAATTTAAAGAAATATGTTCAGGTGGGTAGCCATGTTGGTATGAAGCAGCAGAACAAAGTTTGAGTACAGTGGTACCTTTAAGACCAACAAAGTGCATGCACACAAAAGCTTATATCTTGCATAAAACTTTGTTGGTCTTAAAAGGTGCCACTGGACTTGAACTTTGTACTTAAAGAAATATGAACAGTGGCAACTTGGAAGTTGTAAATTTGTCCTTTCATGATTACTTTGGATTGGTCTGTCACCATAGTCCTATATAAAAAGCTTCATAATTGAATTGGGAAATTAACAAAGTAAGTATTCATGCTCACAAAAGCTTATACCCAAATTAAACTTTGTTGGTCTTATGTTCTGTAACAAAATAACTTTATTTTTCCCTTAATGACTGGATTCTTTCTTTCATGGCCTATTACTGAGAAAGTAATCCCAAATCTTCACTTTTAAAACACTCTGTTTGCCAAGTGCACTATTCCCCCTTAAGAACCCAACACTCCCACTTGCCACAGCAATCCTTGTTTACAAGGAGGTTCATGAGTCCAGTTTTCTTGGCCCCTGCCATTGTTAATGTGTACAAAACTCTAGTTACCAACTACTTGGGTTCCTGTGCACCAAACCAACAACATGTGTGTTTGCACTGGCAAAGCTAACAGGTACACAGTTTCTCTCTTCCCCTCTCCTCTCTCGCTCTCTCTCTCTCTCTCTCTCTCTCTCACACACACACACACACACAATTAAATTGGCTCTGCTGAGTCTCTAACACATGATGCCCATAGCACAGTTTTTCAAAGCACCAGGTATTTTTGTAGGAGGAACTCATTTGCATATTAGGCCACATCCCTCTGATGTAGTCAATCCTCCTGGCCTGGAGCTTACAGTACTAAAAGCCCTGTAAGCTCTTGGAGGATTGGCTATATCAGTGGGTGTGGCCAAAGAATTCCTGCTACAAAAACACCCTGCAAAGCACAATTCCAAGTCAGAAATACTCCTGTATATTGAAGTACACACTCAATTTTTCTTTCCCTTTCTTTGCACTATTATTCTTCATACAAAACAATTTCCAAATACAAAATTAAGAGAGAGCTGAGAGGAAAGGAAGGAAATAAAAATCTGTTTTGGGTCCCACTCTGAGATTTCTGCTCCCTGTCTCCCTATCTCCCAGTGTCAGTTATGTGAACACTTACATGTGTGAATGTCCATATCCAACTTGTGTTAGTGCTTGCATCCCTCACCAGTCTGTTACCACATGTATCCTTTCACATGTATTTTTTGTAGCAGGAACTCCTTTGTATATTAGGCCACACCCCTCTGATGTAGACAATCCTCCTGGAGCTTACAGTAGGCCCCGTACTAAGAGCCCTGTAAACTCTTGGAGGATTGGCTGCATCAGGGGGTGTGGTCTAATCTGCAAAGGAGTTCCTGCTACAAAAAAAACCCTGGGTACAGGAACTGAAAAGGTACTCAAGCATAAGAACAGTGCAATTGTTCTGTTCAGAGGGACATATATGTGAAATGTTACATGAGAGGAGAGAAAGAGAACTTTTAAAAGAGCCAAGTCTTTGACTGAGTGGGAATTCTGCACCAAGGAATGGCCACAAGAAGTGAGGGGAAGATCTAAAGATGGGGAAAAGAGAGTTTTAAAGGGAGAAGTAGTAAATACACAAGTTTACTCATCCTCAATTTGCTGAGCTAGGTAGTGTATTGTAAGCCGAAATGCCCTCAAAATGAGGTTGGGGAATTAGTCAGGTGGGCACCTGGCTCACTCAGGATCTTTTTACCTCTGTATACAAGATACACGTCAAGAGAGTGTATCTTAAAATTTCTCTCTCTCTCGGCTTGGCTTCGCGAACGAAGATTTAAGAAGGGTGCAGGGACTCTAATTTAGTAAAATCAAGAGAGTGTATCTTAAAATAATAGGGACTCTAATTTAGTAAAATCAATTATGATTTATTAGGAAAAATATAGGCTTCCATACAAGATAAAATACTCATCAAAACACACATTCAGTCCTAGGATGGATGGATGGATGGATGGATGGATGGATGGATGGATGGATGGATGGATGGATGGATGGATGGATGGATAGATAGATAGATAGATAGATAGATAGATAGATAGATAGATAGATAGATAGATAGATAGATAGATAGATAGATAGATAGATAGATAGATAGATAGACAGACAGACAGACAGACAGACAGACAGACAGACAGACAGACAGACAGACAGACAGACACATGGGTATACAAACTGGGTGATATTTACCTATTGTAGTCTTCAAGGAAGGCTCCAATGGTGACAAGTGAGGAAGTGGGAGAAGGGACCTGAAACTGATCAGGAATCAGGGATGGATCTATGCAGCGGAAGTTGGGATGCTGATAGAAGCACACATGTGGGGAGCTGGGTCAGAGGTTAAATAGACTACCTTGGACTCTCAGGGGATGGGAGGTATGGGGGAGGAGAAAGGGGAGGCTCTGCAGTGACCATAAGGGCTGGACTACTGCAGTAGCCAATAGAAAGTGCATTGGTGACACCTAATTGGGTGCTTGCTCTTGACCAATGGACTTGCCTGTATCCTGTATACCTGAGAGAACTTTCAGGTTGAAACGGACCAGGGGGCAGCTCCAAAGTGACAGTTGGAAAAAAGAATAGAAATGACTACTGGGTGGGGAACACTCAGGATTAGGGAACTTATCTGAAAGGGTGACAATAGAGAGTCTAATTGTGGCCTAGGTAACACCCAGCATGTACAAAGGAACTTGGTTCTGGTTAAAGATGGTCTTCCTCTTCTTCTGTCTTCTTCTAGGCACCAGTCTTTGTCTAGAGTTCCGTTAAACAAAGAAAGTGGCAGTTGGACTATTAACCACTCCTGGGGTGGGTAGGTTGCTTGTAGGCCAAAGGTGACATCTGGAGTGTACGTGAGCCTTCTGCTGGGATGAACTGGAGTCAAGCCTGGTGGGAAGATGGCTACATGTGGTGTTAGCCCTCCACGGTGGATTCCATGATCAGGACTTCATAACCGTTCGCCTGGATAGCTACTGGCAGCGCAGTCTCTTCCGCTCTATGGCTGATACACGGAACGACGGGAAGACGTTCGTGCTGCTGGTAGGCACTCTTGTACCGGTCTAGAGTGCCTTTTGTGGCATTATGGCTGCTTGTACTGCATAAGTCCCTTATGTTCCTGGATAGGTTTACCCACACTCTCTGGCCAGACGTGTGTGAGTTACTTCTCCAGGTGCCCTGGCATCCGGGCTGGTAACTACGATGTTTGGAAAGGGGGCTTTTCCTCACAGTATGCTGTCTGTTTAGATAACTTAAAGATTCAGGGAAGGGGACTTTAACAGAGCTTCCAGAAGTCTCAAGGAAATAATGATGGTTGGTTTGCTGGCTGCAGCAAGATAAACCAAAAGATTTCCCTTCAAATAGCAGCAATTTACTCAAACTGTTAAGCAAATAATGAAGCAGCAAGGATTAAGGAATGTGTGAGAGCTTCTAGCTGTGGTACTTTTCCTTCCTTTCCTCCATGGCTGGGAAGTTGTAGGAGGGAGTCTGAGATGTCCTGCTAACTTCTCATGTCAGTATTGGATTAATGTCTCTCTTTACAGATCTTTACATCCTCTTCATAAAGTAATATGATAGTTGGAGATAGTGTTTTTAAAAGTTTTAAAATAATTTCTGAATAAGTAATTAATAACTTACACAAATAGTTGGTTGGTTATGTTCAACTTATATTAATGAAGAGAATATAGATATATGATATCCAAGATCTGCTCTTGATCTCCAACTTTGGGATCGGTTTATATTGACAAAGACAAAGTATTGTGCTCTTAATTTCAACTCCTGTTTGGAAGTAAATAAGTTAGTTTTATAGATAAAGAGTGTATATTCATCTTACCTGTATATTCTTACTTCTAATATTTTTAAACTATTCAGTTAGTTTAGTTCTCTTGTTTTTCTCTTTGCTTTTCTTTCTTTTTTCGATAAGTGATTTGATCTTTGTTGCATCAAAGATAAATAACTTAGATTTATACCATAGGTATTAGAATTGTATAAAAGTTTAAAAAGCTACAAAAGGACTGTAGAATTTGATGGTGAAAACTCAAAGACTTGCAGGTAGAAGAAATACGGTATTTTTTTTTCTTTTTTTGCTGTAGAAATGTAACTGAAATATTTTCTGTTTTTCTCCTATTTCTCTGTTGTACCCCCCCTTTTTTCTTTCTGTATTTCCCTACTATGTCTTTTCTTCTACTTAAAACTAATTTAAAAAATTGTACTATTACATACAAGTAGTAGCCTGCATACTTACAGTTGTGTGCAAGGATTCTGTATTTTTATTTGCTGAAGGAGTACTCAGAAGGCACAGTAAGCTGGAAGACATTCAAGTTATAAAAACCAGAATTTTTTTTAGAAAAAACATACATGTTCTATGCTGCATCATCACAATCTAACAGAAACAATAATAAATATGGATCTTTCTATGCAGACATTAACCTCACTGATGCTTTATAAATTCTTCATCCCATATTGTTAGCTAAGCAGAGATAAAGGATTTGCATTCAGATATTTCTGGTCCAAAATGCATATTTGAAAAATACTTCCTTGGAATTTTTTTTTTATATCTTTGGCAAGGCAGACCTCCAAATCCCCAATATATCCAGGATTTTTCAGGCACTAAAAAATGGGTCTTGAAAAATATCAGAAATATTTGGACTAAACTGGGAATATTGAAAGCTAGCATTTGCAGCCTCTCAGGATTTTTCCCCCTCCCCCACTCCCACCATGTTTCTGTGTCTTCCAGGACATGGTATTGGCTTGCCAGGCTGCTTTAGGTAAGATAACTGTTTTTAGTGGTGTGTGTTTGTTTAAGTATGTTCTTTGCAGGTGTTGGTTTGTGTCATGTTCTTGGGGGTGGATTCTTACACTTTACATTGATATTCTCACATTTCACATAGGTTCAGATACTCAGGTTTTACATTGGGTAAGTAGGAGATTCTCAGGTTTTACATTTCTCACAGGGGATTTCACCTCTTCATAGGTGTGGAGAAATGCCATTTGTGTGTGGGTTTAACTGTCTGTGAGTTGGATGAGGGAAGACTATCAAACTTTAGGTATGCCTTAGTCTAGTTTCCTCACTCCCCCCTCCCCTCCTGTCTGTAACCAGTAACTTGAGAACAGCTCCCTAGAGAGGATAGGAAATCCCTCAAGGTTAGAGAAGATATGCCCCAGAATGCTGCAGAAGAGGCACAGCCAGTTCCTGGGTGGGAACTGCTGTTTATAAGAACATAAGAGAAGCCATGTTGGATCAGGCCAATGGCCCATCCAGTCCAACACTATGTGTCACACAGTGGCAAAAAAATTTTATATATACACACACACTGTGGCTAATAACCACTGATGGACCTCTGCTCCATTGAGTTTTGGGTGGGAAGCCATTCAGTTGTCACGGAACAAGCAGAGTCATGCTCCTGGATGATGATGATTGATGATAATATTGGATTTATATCCCACCCTATACTCTGAATCTCAGAGTGGTCACGATCTTCTTTACCTTCCCCACACACACACACACACCAGACACTCTGTAAGGTAAGTGGGGCTGAGAGAGCTCTTACAGCAGCTGCCCTTTCAAGGACATCTCTCATGAAAGCTATGACTGACCCAAGGCCATTCCAGCAGATGCAAGTGGAGGAGTGGGGAATCAAACCTGGTTCTTCCAGATAAGAGTCCACATACTTAACCACTACACCAAACTGGGCCAGAGTCAGTGGCCATTTTGGGGATTATGCTTGATCAGGTTACCCAAGAGTAACAAAGTAAGATGCCTGCCCTGCATACCATCTATATAATAGCAATCAAAAAATAACCATGGAAAATCACGAAAAACAATAAATACAATTTCTAATACTTTAAACAAAATTTAAAAAGCAGCAGCCAAAACAATTTAATGGAAAATTGAGTAATTCTACAAAACACTAATCTTTACAGCAGCTATAAGATTATATTCCTAACAATACAATTAATAGCACTACTCATAAATTACAGTAAACCATTCATTGAAGTCCTAAAGTACGTCGTTGCTTCAGAAGACTTTCAAAGATTTAGAAAGACAATCCTGCCGCTCCTCTCATGGTGGATTAAAGTGCTAGTGTGCTCCAACAGTCCTGTGGTCAATATTGATCTTAAACATTGATAGATGTCTCAATAAGAATTTTAATCCAGCCACAATCAAGGCTTCAGTTCTTGGGAAAACAAACCAGTGGGTGTGTGGATAACCTCTGACGGGGATGCGCATATATCACAGTTTCTGACCCAGTCTTCTGTCAAAGAGGCATCTCCCACTCATCAACTTGCCCAGGTAACAGCCTGACAGCACTATGCACAGAGAAACTTCGAGTTTCTCCGTGCGTAGTGTTTTGAGGATGTTACCTACTGCAGTTTCCAAGTCAGAGTTAACTGTAGCCCCATGTAGAGGGCATTACAGTAGTCTATCCTTACATTCTACAGTCTATCATTACAGTAGTCTATCATTGAAGTGACCATAGCATGGATCACCATTGCTAAATCACGGTGCTCCAAGCAAGGGGCCAACTGCCGTACTCACCACAGATGAAAAAAGGCAGACTTATGGAGTTCTGGGTTCCATCGCCTTGAGCTCAGTGGCGGTCCGCGGAGCTTGTCTCTTGCGGCCCCCCTGAATCAGGCTGTTGAAGAGGTGCCACTAGGGGAGACCCTGGAGGGGTTTCCTTTCAGCATGGGGCTTTTGCAGGGAGACAGGGATACAGCAGCAGCTGTTCCTGTCCTTCTTGTGTGCTCCAGTGCTCCACGACCATGATCGCCATTACGGCAGAAAGAGGTGAACACCTGACCGCTTGCTTGCTTTTCTACTAACAAGCCTTTGATGCATTGCTTTCCTACCTCAAACACAGCAATTCTACTCTGCAAGTAAGTTTGCTTTTCATACCATCAGCTAATGGGTCTTTTTACATAACAACAAACAGGTCAGTTCAAAGGAAGGGAAAGAGGTGAATCCCTCCCCTCTTTCCCATGAATCCAAAAGATTAAAAAAACAACTTTGAATGCCAGCAACAATCTGAATTTAACTGAATATAGATACTTAAATCGATCCGGATTATGATTGAACAAGTGATAAAGAGACTATTATTTGGTTATAATTTGGTCTGAACAAATGAAATATATTCCAAAGAGATTGGTATTTTAAAGATTTCAGGTTTTCACGGCTGGTAACATCATTAGGGTTTGTAGAATCTTTTGGGCTCAAGTGCCGTGTTCTACTGGGGAAAGTTTTTCTTCCAGACGTTTCATTCTCGGCTGCGGAGAACATCCTCAGTGGCGTTGCAGCGGGAGCTCTGACCTTCTTGGCTGCTGTGCATTGAGTGAGGCCAGGGCTGCTGGAGAGCTGCTATTTCTAGGCTGGAGGGGGTGTGGTGAAAGAGCAATAGGTTTGTGGATGTGCCCATTGTTTGGTGGGGCTTCCTGGAAGGGTAGTGATAAGGAAACTGGCTGTTGAATGTGACCATTGTTCTGTGTTAATTGCTGGGAGGGTTGGAAGGGGTGTGAAGAAAAGGAAGATGGTTGTTGACTGTGCTGATTGTTCTGTGGAATGTACTGGTTGTTCTGTGAATTTCTGCAATTTATAGTCTGTAGGGTGTTTTGCAGAGCTGGATACCAAGATTGGTGGATGGAAATGCCTTCTTCCTTTCTGTTGTGCAGGTGTTTGTAAATCTCAATAGCTTCTCTGTTCAGGTGGGTATGATAATGTGAGGCCATAGAAAGGACATCAGTTCTTTCAAAGTGGATGATGTGGTCTCCTTCTTGAAGTGCATGTTCAGCTACAGCTGATTTTTCTGGCTGAAACAAGCGACAGTGTCTCTTGTGTTCGGTGAGGCGGGTGTTGATACTGCGTTGGGTAGTGCCAATGTAGACTGCACCACAGGAGCAGAGTATTTTGTCTCACAGTGCGCGAACTGCACTGGCTGCCAGTTACATATCGGGTTCGCTACAAAGTGCTGGTTATTACCTTTAAAGCCCTATATGGCTGAGGACCTGCCTACCTGAGGGACCATCTTTCCCCATACGAGCCCCAGAGAGCACTGAGGTCAGCAGGGAAGAACAAGCTGACTATCCCTGGGCCAAAAGAGGCCAAACTGCAGAACACTCGCACATGGGCCTTTTCCATCGCAGCTCCATGCCTATGGAACCAGCTCCTGGAAGATGTGCGGGCCCTGCGGAGTCTTGACCAATTCCGCAGGGCCTGCAAGACCATCCTTTTTAGGTCGGCTTTTACAGACCACTGATTTATGATCACTAAACAAATGGATCCGCCAAAATGATTTTGCCCAGGGACCCTCGCTATCATGTAAACTGACAGAAATAGTGCCAGGAACATCACTGTTACTGTCAAATTATGTCAAATGTGTATTTAGAATTGTTTTTGGATAATGTTGATTTTAAAGTCTTGTATATTTATTGTATTGTATATTTATTGTATTGTATTAAAGTCTTGTATATTTATTGTATTGTATTGTATATGTCTTGTATATTTATTGTATTGTATTGTTGTTAGCTGCCCTAAGCCTGCTTAGGCGGGGAAGGCGGGATATAAATAAAATTTTATTATTATTATTATTATTATATTATTATTGTTCCTCTCTGATTAATATGGACATTAGAGCTAAAGGATTGAAAAGTTCTGAAAAGAAATTGCAATAAATAGTTAATTTGGATTAATTTTTAAGAAGACAAACAACACAATTATTTTGTAATCCGGTAGATCTGCTCTTAATATGTTTGTTTGGAGAAATTGCTTATATTGAGATAGATAAACTAATATGCTCCTTGTTTACCATTTTTCTTTCTTATCTCTCCACTTTTTACGTTATTTTAAATTTGATCTTTTTCTCTATCCATTTGAAATATGTAAGTTAGAAGGATAAAGAAATATTTGTTTTTATGCCTATCTAAATGATGACATTGTTAAAATAACAAGTCAGTTTATATTTTTAATATGGTTAAGCTTATCCAGTTAGTTCTGTGTTGAAACCTTGGTGATTTTTTTAATAAATCTATGTTTGCTGAAGAAGAATAGCTCAGACTTGTATTTTCAGTAATAGTTTAGTAAAAAGTGTACAATGGAAAATGAAGATGGTAGAATATAAGGGGAAAACTCGATACTTGCAGGTAGAAAAGATTAGGTATGTTGTTTTAAGGTAAAAATGTAACTGATATATTTGCAGCTTTCTCTGTTTCTGATTTCCCACTCTGTATTTCTCCCTCCCTCTTGATGTTTCTGTAGTTGTGCTTATGCTTTCTTTTTGTAGTTAAAATTAATGAAAATTATAAAATTCAAAAAGAAAAAGAAAAAAGGCAGACTTAGCAGTGGCTGCTACCTGGGCCTTCATAGTCAAAGAGGACTCAAAGTGCACCCCTGGCTCCAGACCTTAGGAGCCAGTATTAGCGGAGCCCCATCAAAGGCCAGCAAGGGAATCTCTTTTCCCGGGCCACCACAACTCAGATAGAGAACCTCTGTCTTTGTTGGATTTAACTTCAATCAACTCAGCCTGAGCCAGGATGTCACGGCTTGTATTGACAGGTCCAAGTTGTCTGAGGCACAGGCGGATTGGCAGCCCATCAATAGATAAAGCTGTGTGTCATCTGCATATTGATGGCACCCTAGCCCATAACTTCTGACCATCTGGGCAAGGGGGCGCATGTAGATGTTGAATAATATCGGGGATAGAACTCCTCCTTGCGGCACACCACATGTAAGTGGATGCCTCTGGGATGATTCTTCCCTTATCACCACCCTTTGTCCCAGACCCTGGAGGAAAGAGGCTAGCCATTGCAAGGCAGGCCCCCAAATCCCCACTTCGGTGAGGCGACTAGTCAATAGGTGATAATCAACCATATAAAATGCAGCTGACAGATCTAATAATAACAGCACCGCTGAGACACCTTGATCCAGATGGCGCAGGAGGTCATCTATGAGGGCAACTAAAACCGTCTCCGTCCCATGACCTGGACAAAAGCCAGACTGGAACGGATCCAGTGCAAAAGCATTATCCAAAAACCTCTGTAACTGAGCCGCTACAGCCCACTCTATAACCTTATCACAAAATGTTTATGTTTTTTGGATTTATATCCCACCCTCCCTGCCGGAGCAGGCTCAGGGTAGGTTCGACACTGACTGATAGTTCGCCAATTCAGTCAGGTCAGCAGATTTTTTTTTTAAGAAGGGTGAACCACAGCCTCTTTAAGGGGCATAGGGAAGATCCCTTCACAGAGGGATCTATTGATGATCACCTGTAATGGTTCATGTAGCTTCGTCTAGCCAGCTTTCATTAGCCAAGATGGGCACGGATCCAACCCACAGGTGGTAGGGCGCACAGTAACAAGAGTCTTGACGACTTCCTCTAGGCTGAATGGAATGAAGGAATCCAGAAAAGGACCAGAAGACATGCTGGGTGAGAGTGGCAGGGAGGTCATAGCGGAGCAACAAGACCTTATATGTGGAAAAACTCGCAAAAGCCTCGCAGCCTATTTCCAATTCCCTAGTGTTTGATTTACCTTGTGACAAAGTTGTTAGTGACCGAATTATACTAAATAATTGTGCCAGGCATGAGGTCACAGATGCAATCCAGGTTGCAAAGTAAGTCTTCTTTGTGGTCCGGACTGCCATCTCATAGCATGAAGAACCTGTAGGATGTTCTCGCTGCTTCGTCATGAGTATGCCATCACTGCCTCTATAGTTGTCTTAATCACCATTTCATCTGTCGTAGCTCTGGGGTGTACAATGGTGCCAATCGAGAATGCTGGGAGCGATCTTGTCGATAGCTGTGAAGAGTCGGTTATTCCAAGTCTCCACAAGTTCATCTAGCGAGTCACCCGAGGACCAGGGATCCCGCAGGGCCATCTGAAACCACATGGGGTCCATCTGACTTCACAGGCAAGCAAAATGTTTCTTGCCACCTAAACAGGCAGGAGTGGGATATTCATATGGGCCCTTGGGGCATAGTGGTCTGACCATGGCACTGCATCAGCAGCAATCCAGTCCACTACAACAGTGGTCCCCAACCTTTTTGGTCCCAGGGACTGGTTTCACCATCACTGCTGCTGCCACAGCCCGCCCTAGGGTTGCCAAGTCCAATTCAAGAAATATCTGAGGACTTTGGGGGTGGAGCCAGGAGCAAGGGTTTGACAAGCATAATTGAACTCCAAAGGGCGTTCTGGCCATCACATTTAAAGTGACCGCATAGCTTTTAAAATGCCTTCCTTCCATAGGAAATAATGAAAAATGGTGGCATCTTCTTTGGGGGCTCATAGAATTGGACCCCCTGGTCCAATCATTTTGAAACTTGGGGGGGGGGTATTTTGGGGAGAGGTACTGCATGCTTTGCTGCAATTTTGGTGCCTCTACCTCAAAATACAGTTCCTCCAGAGCCCCAGATACCCGTGGGTCAGTAGGGAATATTATAGAGTTTCCAGCAGACATTTCCCTCCCCCCGCCCCCGCTTTGTGATGACCCTGAAGTCAGGGAGGGCCTCCAATCTGGGGCAACCCCTGCCCCCACCCGACGATTGTGCAACACGGCAAAAACCACACGGACAGGAGATTGGAGAAAAAAGCAAAAACTCTGTGCAAAAAACACCTGCCATGCAATCAGTACGCAACAATGTCCAACAAAGATATACCTTCACACTTATAGTAGAAAGTTCATTCCTTTATTCATATCAAAATTTTTCAAAAAAGTTCATAAAGATTCCAGATTAGCACAATGTATGCAGGAAGTATTGAAAGACTCAATGAACAAAACTAGCTTACAGGCATAACTGGTATACAGAACTCCTGTTTCGCATTATTGCTTTATCCAACCAAATTTTAACCCACTCTTATGCTTCACTCATCACATCAAAATAATTTTACAATGTTTTCTCAGTGTTTGCTGTCAATATTCCTACCCATTTCAGCAGGAATTGGGCTGATGTAAGTCGTCTGAAGAGGGGGCTGGAGGAGGAGTTTCACCCCTTTTCGAAGTGAGGGGAGGAGAAGCCTCCTTCAGCATGCTATTGAAATACCTTAGATTCAGCCCGGGCCCTGCCAAAGCAGTAGAGCCGAGCCTCATCCCCGCCCCCCCGCCGCGCAATCAGAGGGGCACTGAAATGAGGCTTCGGCAGCTTTGGCAGGGCCCAGGCTGATTCTAAGCTAGTTCAATAGTGTGCTGAAGAAGGCTTCTCCACCCCTCACTTCCAGAAGTGAGGGAGAGAGTGAAAATCTTCCTCCAGCCTCCTCTTCAAACCACTTACAATCAGACTGGTTCCTGCCAAAGTGGGTAGGGCTGTCTCTAAGTCTTCTCGCTCCTCTCCTTGAGGAGCGGAACATGGTGCTGGGGAGGGGGCAGGCCATGGTGCCTTGTTGTGCGTGGGGGAGGGAGCAAAACAGCGCTGCAACAGGCAAGTGGGGGGTAGCAGCGGCAGGGAGGGCGGAGGACAAGGAGTGGCGGCCCGGTTGCTAACAGACCATGGCCCGGTAGTGGGCCGCGGCCCAGGGGTTGGGGACCCCTGCACTACAACTCCCACCGCAAAGATTAAATCTGGTGTATGCCCTGCTTGGTGCGTGGGGGTTGTTATATATTGGAAGTGTCCTAATGCTGCAATGAATGACACTAGGTCCACCACTCGACTAGAGGCTGCGTTCTCGGCATGGACATTGAAGTCACCCAAGACTATAAGTCAAGGGTACTCCAAGGCCAAGCCTGCTATACCCTCCATCAGGGATGGTAAGGCACTGGATGGTGTGTTAGGCGGACAGTACACCAGCCATATTGCCAAACCCTCCCCAACGTCCCACGTCAAGCCGACACACTCTCAGTGATCTCTGGAGATGGGAGTGCCCGGAAGGAGTAAGCCTCTCGTATGAATAAGGCCACCCCTCCCCCCCCACCCGCTAGTTTGTGCTGGGTCCAGTTTTCTGGGTTACACCTTTGAGGGTGCCAGTCACAGTTGCTGGTGAAACATCATGTCTCACAATGTCAAGACCATGGCCACACAGCCCAGAAAATCTACAACAGCCAGTGTCAGGAAAAATGGTTGCCACAGGGGTGGGAAAACCTGAACTTCTTCAACTGCATGGCAGCCATCTAGGCTTGACACTTTACTAAAATATTTTCACTAGCAGAACAAGTTTGAGAAAGACTAGGAAGTTTACATATGCACCATGATGCTGCAGGGAAACAGGAAAAGATATAACTTCACAGCAGCACTGAACCCAGGGCATATAACTTAAGTGGAAACAAGCTTCATTTTGGCAGCAGAAGACTAACACAGCTATTCTTCTGGAATTTGTCTCTCTGTCATAGCCATCTCTAATTTAACCATGCAACGAATACCAGTATTTCATATTTGCCAACCCTGAAATCCAATGTTAACTTCGACATATTTAAATATACCTCTCATCATTTGACTAAGTATTCAAACAAAGAATCACCACATGCCAGTTCTATCATAACTATGGCCTTGCTGCCTAAACCCATTGGTCCTTTTCTTCTTATAGAATTTCTCTTAATTTACTATGAATTTCACCAGCATAAGAGAAAGCAATTCTGAACATATTCATAGTCAGAATCTGAAAATTCTTTATGCTTCTAACTATGTAACATATTATTTGGTGGATATTATTTTTTTCACAAAACTCCATATAGAGATCCTTCCCTACGTGCTGTTTGAGAAATAATTTGTAAAAAAATGAAAGGCTGCTGTGCCATTTCCAATTTTGTTGCTTCTGAACTTTATAACCAACTTGTAGACCCAGTGACCATTATGTCATCTTCTTCACATTGCATCTCATTTCTGCATTATGTTTCACTTTTTCCAGATATGCCACACAGTTAATCAAACAAAACAAAAAAAGTTCCCGAAACACCCATAAGGAAAATATTGTTTTATTTATGCTCTAAGTATTTTCAACCTTATGTAAGCCAAAAAGTCCTCAAAACGAGGTTGGGGAATTGACAGGTGGGCACCTGGCTTAAAAAGGATCTAGAATCTATGTATACAGGATACATGTCCAGAAATTATTGCTTAAATTTGCCAAGGACACTCATTAAATAAAACAATTAAAAAATTATTGTAGAAAAATATAGAACACACATACAAGGTAATGAATACATACAACACACATACAGTCCTAATAAAAATAGAAAGAAATACAGAGATAACACAATGATGGACAAACAGGGTGATAATTACCGATCGTAGTCTTCAAGGAAGGCTCCAATGGCGACAAATGAGGACTAGGGGGAAGCGACCCTCAACTGGCCAAGAATTGGGGATATATCTAAACAGCAGGGTAGGGATACTGCTAGATGCACACCTGTGGAGAGCTGGACCACAGGTTATAAGGACTACCTTGATGATGATGATGATGATGATGATATTAGATTTATATCCCGCCCTCCACTCCGAAGAGTCTCAGAGCGGCTCACAATCTCCTTTACCTTCCTCCCCCACAACAAACACCCTGTGAGGTGGGTGGGGCTGGAGAGGGCTCTCACAGCAGCTGCCCTTTCAAGGACAACCTCTGCCAGAGCTATGGCTGACCCAAGTCCATTCCAGCAGGTGCAAGTGGAGGAGTGGGGAATCAAACCCAGTTCTCCCAGATAAGAGTCCGCACACTTAACCACTACACCAAACTGACTCTCATAAGAAGGGTCGGCGTGTGTTTCCCACCTTTTGCCACCGATAGGAGCCTCAAAGTGGGTCCTTAAGGGATGGGAGGTACAGGGGCGGATGACAGTGGTCAGCTGGTACACGACCTCAGAAAAAGGGGAGGCTCCGCAATGATCATAAGGGCTGGACTTATGCGGTAACCAATAGCCAGTTTATTGGGGGCACCTGATTGGATGCTCCTACCTGACCAATGGGCTGCCTTGGCCCTGGTTACCTGATTGGACTTCCAGGTAACAATGGGCCAAAGTGGGAGGCTCCAGGATGACCATTAAGGGAAAGAATGGGAGAAATGATTGGGGTAGGGGTACTTAAGTCTATCAAACTTATTTAAAAAGGTGACAATAGATGGCCAAATTGCTACCTAAGGTAACACCCGGTCTAGACAAAGACACTTGGCTCTAGATGAAGATGTTCTTCCTCCTCTTCAGTCTTCTATTGGCACCAGTCTTTGCCTTGGGTTCAGTTAGACAAAGGCTTAGGCGGTCTGGCAGGATCCACGCCTAAGATAAGCTTGATGGCTTTATGCATTGGTGACATCTGTTGAGTATGTGAGCCTCCCGCTTCACTATTATGGAGTCTGGCACTGCAGGAAGATAGCTGCTGGTGGTATTAACATTCCAAGATGGAGTCTCTGGTTAAGGCTGGAAACCGTTTGCCTGGACAGTTCCTGGCGGCGCAACTTCTTCCACTACAACAGCCATGATGGGGATCGCACGGAGCGACTGGAAACCATCTGTTCTCCTGGTTAGCCCTCCTCGAGAGGCACGGAGTGCTGCTGCAACGTTGTGGCTGTTAGTACTCATAAGTCCCTTACAGTCTGGTAGACAAAACCCACGTTCTCCTGGCAGATGTGTGTTAGTTGAGTCTCCAGGCACCCTGGCAACCAAACAGGTGACTACGATGTTCTGGAATTAGGGGTATTTTTCTCACACTTAGTGCTTGTACTCCCTAGTTTCCTGTAACACTATATCACTGCTATGTGACTGTGTCTGATGGCCAAAATGTCACAGCCTTTAGTTAGTGGAGCTAAACATTCTTTCTGTAGTTCCTAGCACAGGCTTTGTCACTGTCTTTGTCATATTGATTTGCAAGGGAAGTTGAGAAGAATAGTGTGGCCATGGAATGAAATAAGCTTGACAAAATTGTTATAAAGCCTCTCTTACTTCCTAAAACCTGTTTCGGATAGAAAATTGGGAATTATTTAACCATCGGAGCAGGGGAGCATAATTTGGATGAAAAACCCTCCTCTGTCATTTTCTCCTCCCTATGCATGGTTTTAGAAATATCTATCATGCCCCAGTTAGTTTTTGCTCCCCCTCCCCTACAAACTAAAAAAAAGTCCAAATTTCAGAGTCTTTCCTCATAGGGAAAATTCTCCAGTGCTCTGGAGATCTTTGCTGATACAAGAATATTCTCAGGATGCCATGGTTTGATTCATTTCATCACCTGGATTCCACAGTTCAGTATGAAATGACTGGATAGCTGTAATCGTTGGCCTTCCAACAAGGGAGAATCCAGATTTTCAGACAAATGTATTTCCTGGTTTCAGTTTATTATTCTTTATTATTATTTCATTATTCTATACTAGGAAGCTATTTCTTAGTCCATGTAGTGGTGATAATTGCAAACAGTTTAGGATATTTTACAGAGTGTTAATCAGTGTTTTAGGGAGAATGGAGTTCCCCTTTCAGATACAAAATGCAATTCTTTATATGGAAATATGGCAGCATAGGGCATTATGTCATGGGAATACTTGGGGGCATACTTGGATAATATGGCATCATAGACAATTAGGTCATGAAGGAATAAAAGGAAGCTGTGGCTATAGGAGAACTCATTTTACAAACTTGTAGTAGCTAGTTGGTTACCAACAGGGCTTTTTTTGTAGCAGGAAATCCTTTACATGTTAGGCCACACACCTCTGATGTAGCCAGTCCTCTTGGAGCTTACAGTAGGCCCTGTACTAAGAGCCATGTAAGGTCTTGGAGGATTGGCTACATCAGGGATGTGTGGCCTAATATTTAAAAAGACCTGGTTACCAAAACGTATTCTATACCTGCTCAGAGGCATTTTTGTTATTTTAACTTACATGCTATTCCATAGCACTGGGAATAGATTCTGCAGCTAAGTTTAAGGACAGTGTGTTAAGTGCTTTCAAGTCACTTCCAATTTATGGTGACCCTATGAATTAATCATCTCCCAAATGTCTTATTGTTAAATAACATGCTCTGTAACTTGTATTTTTACTGAGTAAGAATAGGAAAATCCACTTGCAAACTGTCGCCACATGTTTTTTCCAGTGGCGCATATGTTTTCATAATGTTACTAAAGTAATATAGCCTCAGGTCAGTCATTTTAGCTTCCAGGAAGAATTCAGGCTTTATTTGATCTAGAACCCATTTATTTATTTATTTATTTATTTTTGTTGTTGTTTTGGTGGTCCATAGAATCTGTAAAGCTCTCTTCCAATGCTACATTTCAAATGAATCAACTTTCTTCCTGCCAGCTGTCTCAAATACCCACAAATCCAGAAGCCAGTCTGCCCTCTTTTCTTGCTCTAACTTGCACTACTAGCTACTGCTTACAAGAGTACAACCACTTAGGCCCCAACCTGGATAGCAAGGTGTATTTTGTCAGATCTCAGAAGCTAAGCAGGGCCAACCCAGGCAAGTAATTGGAAATGAGACTTCCAAGGAATATCAGAGCTCAGGATGCAGAGGCAGGCATATCAAGCCACCTCTATGAAAAATGTCCTAGCCCCCCAGTAGGGGTCGCCAGAAGTCACCATGACTTTCAGGCATGCAAGAAAGCACCCCCCCCAAATATGTGTGTGTGTGTGTATACATATACACACACACACACACTAAAAAGAGAGAGAGAGAGAAAGTACAGCTACGTAGGGTGTGTCCAAAATGGAAGCAAAATCTGCAAGGAAAAACTCCAATTTCTGCTAGTTTATTTGTATGTGCTTTAACCATTGTCTAAAGAAACTAAATCACACACTTAACATTTTTCAGTTTAACAAATACATATAATATTCAAGCCGCACAGCATACTGTAGGGGTGATTACTGCCTGGCAGGCTGAAAATGCCAAAAGCTGCCTTCAGCTAGAATAGTAAACTGATGAACAGCCCAAGACTCATATCAACAAATAAACAGCAGGAGCTATAGACGAAATGAAGTTTCATTCCATAGAAAGAGGGAAAGAGGGAAAAGCACAGATCAGGAAGCAATTAAGAAAGCCTGCTTTTTGAAATGGTGCAAGACAACAAGTATGGATAATAGCCTTTAAAGGCATCAGATGATAATTAGAAACGTTTGCAAGTATACCCTCTACAGTAGTGAAAAATATGTAGCTTAGGAAACAGTGGGTAGTATGAGAAAAAATACAGAAAAGGTTCATCGAAGCATCAAATTAGAAGGCAAATTAAAAACACAGTGGATGAAGAAAGAAAACAGAAATTTTAAATCTTGAAATATATTATCAAGTTGCTAGATTATCATGGATTTTTGATTGGTTCGTAAATGACCTTGAGAAGATAGTACCCTTTATTGAGCAATAGTCTGCTAAAATTCCTTTTAAAACTTGGCTATAGCTGAAAAAAAAAAGTTGGAAGTGTATCATAACAGTGAGCTCATTGTTATCAGTTTGGGATTCTCTTAAAAAGAGACTTTTATGAGGCATGTTTCCCCTGACTTTAGCAGAAAATTTGATTTAATATAGACACAATTCAATAATACAATAAAATTTAGGAAAGTCCAGGATAGACAATTACAAGAACTTGATCACTAGTAATGTGGCAGTTTGATATGGAAACAAAAACATCTGAAGTGGGAGAGTGAATTTTGGTGGCAACAGAAAAGTGCTCATTTGTTCACTCCTTGCTATTCTGCTCTCCACTCAACCTCTTGCTCTGTCTTGCTCCTCACTCCCTGTTGCTCTGCCCAACTACCTGACTTATACAGCTGCCACAGTGGAGCAGCAGTGGCTCCTCCTCCTCTTCTCTTGTCTTCTTCCTTGCCTGGCCTCATACTGCTTTGGTTTATCCCATGGTTTCTGCATGTATTTTGTGCTTTTAGTTTTCACTTCTCTCCCTCCCCTCTTTTTTTTTTTTTGCTGACAACTTTTACCCCAATGTTTTTCTAGAAGTGGATTTTGAGTTGGCTTTTTCTGGTGCATAATGCTTCAATCCATTTTGCCTGTACCCACCCACTTCCAGCCCACTGTTTGATGTTTGGTCTGTTGTAGTCAAACCACTCCCTCTCCTTCTCTCCCCAAAGGTAAGTAATTTCTCTTTCTTTCTCTTTTAATGGCACTACATAGCTGATACACCATTGGAATGTGTAACGATACGCTTAACAGGTTCTCGGAATTTCTAGCTTTCACTTAAAATAAAAAAGTAAGTCTTTATCTCCTTCCCTTGTGGATAAATTGTTCTGGAGAAAAAGGAAAAAATAAGTTATTAATTATTAAAATTAGTATGTTATTATGAATAATATACCAGAAAGATGACTATATTATTGTAGTATCTGGAGCCATTCTGTAACAACATTGTTTGACCACTGAGGAAGGCCAATTGGCCAAAACACATTTGGTAAGGGTCAATAATGCTCTATCTTTGGGATTAATGTATGGTTTTATTCTGAACCAAGGCTATTACTTGGGTCTATATTTGTTTTTATTGAATTTGTAATATGTTTGAATTTCACATGTTTAATATTTGTGCTTCAATTTTAGACACAGAACTATTGGGCCCTTATATTCAGAGTCCCTTAATCTTTTACTCTTAATTCAAATCATTTTGGGTTAATTTCTCCCCTTTACTTTGTCTTTTGATGCTTTTTGGACACCCCATGAGGTAGGGTGCCCATACTGCAGGGTAGGTATAACAAGGCCCAGAACAATTGTTATTAATTTTTTTTTAAGTTGAACCCATTTGTTGATGCAGAGGTTTTAATTACTAGTTGGGGTGGCAAGTACTTTGTTCTTGTTTTTCAAAAGGTGCCAGTACTCTTGTTTTTCACAACCTTGAGTACCCTATGAGGGTGGAAAAGAAGTACAGAAATGTTTTAAACAAACAATATTTAAGGAATTGAAAGATTAAAACAGTTCTTAATGAAAAGATTAAAACAGTTCTGCTCTCAAACCTTTTCAATAAGCCTGACTATGGGGTGAAGATACCTCTGATAGCCTTGATTGATGATCCTTTACATCTAGACAGAGATGTGCTGAGTGACACTGTTGATCTTTTTTTATTTATCAGCTGCCTTTGATACAGTTGACCACTTGGTCCTAATCAGGTCTTCCCAACAAGACCTGAATTATGGAGTCCCACAGAGTTTGACCCTCTTTTAAATCTGAATATATAGTCTATAAAAAGTCTTGGGGTGTGGTTGGACTCTGCGGTATCATTGGATAAACAATGTCTATGATAGTTTGCATTTTTTCACCTATGCCAGGCTCGTCAACTGGTTCCCTATTTGTCTGGGTCAGATCTTGACACATGAATGGTCATCTCCAGATTGGACTACTGCAATTCACTTTAC